>NC_136015.1:24060473-24068329 GCF_048128805.1 Centroberyx gerrardi | reverse complement strand
GTGCAAGAATTCAGCGACAATGAACTTCCACCTGAATTGGTAAATGGGAATTAATAAAAACCTGTCTCTGCATGTCACCGTCCTGGAAACAGGTTGTGAGCACATGGCTGAACTGAACTGTGGTCTGTGGTCAGTGAGTGTTGCTTCCTCTGTTGGGCCAATATCTGCCAGTTCATGAGAACAGATTAGAGGATATGGTGTGTGTGTGTGTGTGTGTGTGTGTGTGTGGTCAAATCTTTTTCATCTCATCTGATATGTGGCACACGGCGTCTGCTCCAGGTCTGGCCTAAATACAACAGAAGTCGCCCCATCTTAAAGGAACAGTTCACCCCCAAAATGAAAATGCAGTCATTATTCAACAGTTCTATAAACAAAGCTATTTATCAATTTATGGTAATTTGAGACAACAGATTGATTTTTATGTCTTTTATTTGTCCCCGCCAACAAAAACAGTTTCCTCCGGATTCCACTACAACACATAAAGTCTTAGGGTGTAGTGTAGTTAACTGTATATCAGCACTGGAACGCCTCCTGTCCAATCAAATTGCTCGACCGGAACTAACTGCTGTATAATGATGACCTTTAAATTTCTCCACAGCTCTGCATGACCCAAATGTTTTGTAGCCAAAGTCCTTTATTTACCTCTTTATACAGTCTTATTCTGCACAAAGGAAGGTTTTTGTGTCGTATATTTAATCGAAAAAAAAGGAAAAGCGCTGATTCTGTTTGCAACTCGACAGCCGATTCATTTAATTGTTCATTAAAGAATATCAAAAGTCAATTTGGCATTGAGTTTTAAAATGAGATATACTGTATATAGCCTATATATAGATTTTAACAAACTTGTTATTGAGCTTGATTGATTGTGACATTTTTTACAGTGCAGAGCAGATCCGGTCTGTCCTGTCCTGCAGCCTCCCTGCACCAGTCAGTCTGTATGTAAATAACACACACATGCAAATTCTCTTCTTATTTTCCCATCTGTGTTTGACAGCTGTAATGGAGCGAAAAGCCTCAGTGAAGCTCACAAGGATTTCAACACTGAACAGTGTTGTTACAGTCCGACTGTTGTCAGGACCGAAGACTGTGAGCAGCCGTCCACAGTGCAGGAGGAACCAAGGAGGGGTCAAAGGTCACTCTGTGTCCCACAAGTCGTTGCATACATGCGGAGGAAGTCCTCTACATGGAACCAGAAAGGTCAACTTTGCTCGAGTCCCAAGTCAGTCTCAAGTCTTGAGGCACAAGTCTCAAGTCAAATCCCAAGTCTAAATGTAGATTACCAAGTCAAGTCCAAGTCAAGTCCATGTCATTAATGTCAAGTCTCAAGTCTAAATGTAGAACAGCAAGTCAAGTCAGAACAAATCAAGAGTCCAGTATCAATTTAATATCTTAAAGAAAACTAAATATCTAGGACTTTTCAATGCAATATGGTTTTAATAGGATAAAAACTTGGTAAGAGCATCATGAGTTTGATTTCTAGAATCAGTTTCAACTTCAATAAATTCAATCATTCCATACAAATTCAGAAAACAGAATTTAAATTCAGTCGTCCGCTGGAACAAATCTCATCACTTTCAATCTAAGTCATTTACACAAACACAAGATCTCAAGTCAAGACTTTAGAAACCTTTTCAAGTCATCAAAGTACAAGTCAGAGTCAAGTCCCAAGTCACCAGAACCCAAGTCAAGTCAAGTCTCAAGAAATTAAAGTTGTGACTCGAGTCCCCATCTCCGCTCTAACTACTTAGCACAGATTCAGGTAATTTAAGGGGTAAAAAACACATTTCGAGCTGCTTTGGCACTTCACTGCTATACCGTTTACTTACTTTTTAATCTCCTACATGAGACAATTATATTGCTTCCATTTAAAATTTCCATTTATAAAGTGTTCACCATCATGATGCTGCTCGACTCCTCCTTGTTTTACGGCTCCCAGCCTGCAGTGAGAAGTGTGAAGGTAAACTGGGGCGGGAACAGAAAAAAAGACAATAGCTCTTTGAAATGAGTTTATTTGGTCGGACTTGTTCAGCCGGCTTTTCGCTCTTACGCATCAACATTAATCAGTCTAACAAGGACACAGACTGGAATCTCCTCCATGGATTGTGTAATTAAATATCATCTCTGGATGAATCAGATAGCGTTCAATCAATCCAATGTAACTTTCCACTGCTGTACAATCTAAAGTTCAATCAGCTGGTGACTCATGCACCTTCTGTTTCCACCCATTCATCTGAACCTGGTGCTTGTTGTGTTTCATTTCATTTAGTTTTGATTCCTTCCTTTTCCTTTCCTTTCCTTTCCTTTCTTTTCCTTTCCTCCCCTCTCCTCCTCTCCTCCTCTCCCCTCCTCTTCTCTTCTTCCATCCTCTCCCCTTCTCCTGTTCTCTCCTCTTTCCTCTCCTCTCCACTCCTCTCCCCTCCTCTTCTTCTCTCCTCTCCTCTCCTCTTCTCCCCTCCTCTCCTCCTCTCTCCTCCTCTTCTCTTCTCCCGTCCTCTCCCCTCCTCCTCTTCTCTTCACTCCTCCTCTCCTTCTCTTCTCTCCTCGTTCCTTTCCTCTCCTTCTCTTCTCTCCTCTTTCCTTTCCTCTCCTTCTCTTCTCTTCTCTCCTCTCCTTCTCTTCTCTCCTCCCATCCTCTTCTCTCCTCTCCTCTCCTCTCCTTCTCTTCTCTTCTCTTCTCTCCTCCTCTCCTCTCCTCTCTCCTCCTCTCCTCTCCTCTCCACTCCTCTCCTCTTCTCTCCCCTCCTCTTCTTCTCTCCTCTTCTCTCCTCTTTCCTCTCCTCTCCTCTCCTCTTCTCTCCTCCTCTCCTCTTCTCTCCTCTCCTTCTCTTCATTCCTCCTCTCCTCTCCTCTCCTCTCCTCTTCTCTCCTCCTCTCCTCTTCTCTCCTCTCCTTCTCTTCATTCCTCCTCTCCTCCCCTCTACTCCTCTCCTCTTCTCTCCTTCTCTTCTCTCCTCTTTCCTCTCCTCTCCTCTTCTCTCCTCCTCTCCTCTTCACTCCTCCTCTCCTGTCCTCTCCTCCCCTCCTCTTCTCTCCTCTCCTTCTCTTCTCTCCTCCTCTCCTCTCCTTCTCTCCTCTTTCCTCTCCTCTCCTCTCCTTCTCTTCTCTTCTCTCCTTCTCTTCTCTCCTCTCCTCCCCTCCTCTTCTCTTCTCCCGTCCTCTCCCCTCCTCCTCTTCTCTTCTCTCCTCTCCTTCTCTTCTCTCCTCCTCTCCTCCCCTCTACTCCTCTCCTCTTCTCCTCCCCTCTCCCTTTTCCTTCACTTATTGATTCCTTTTCACTTCTGGTTGCCCCTGACAACCAGAGTGAAAACAGAGTAAAAAATGGAGAAAGTAGCAGCAGTAATGTTGAGAGTTGTTGCTGTGGGAGTTTCTGTGAAGTGTCTGAGAGTTGTACATACACACTGTTTGCTGATAGCAGCATCTGCTGCAGCTCAAACAAAAACAAAGTGTGTCATGGGACTTTTTATCGGCACAAAATGCGGTTTAGGCAGCGCTGTTTCCACGCACTAACAAGTGAAATATGTAAACACACCTTTCATAGCAGCACATGACAGCATGCTGCGTTTGTTTCTCACTAATACCTTCACTAACAGCCATGCAGGGATAAAGGCTCACACCCGGAGAAAATCAGCATCAAAGAATATGTCGCGTATGAAATCCATTCCGGCACGCCTCTCCGCTCCGACACACAACCTGACATTTGGAGTCGGCGAATGAATCATTATGTCACTATTTCCAGCAATTAAACACGACTCGGCTGCAGTCTTTTCTCTGCTATCCGCTACCTGCTGCTCCTCGGCGTCCCGCGCGTCAGGCAGAATTAGCACCTTTAGGGGACGCGGGTCTGGGTTGGGTGCCATGCCCGCCTCCCTCACTTTGATCCTCGCTCCTAGAAATGTGATATTTTACCGTCGGTGAACACATTAGTCTTGGAGATTACCTTCCTCTTAATGATGCTGCCGCTGCCGGCTGTGTCGCGTCAGGACAAAGTGTCGCTCTCGCTGTGCCAGGTGAGAGGCAGGCGGGGCTTCACAGGGATTTTCATGCCCAGGGGATTAAATACATTCCTGGATTTTTTTTTTTTTTTTATCTTTTTAGTTTATGTACAAGCAAATCAACTTATGAACATTTACTGACACAGATGAACAAAGGCCTGTACTATACTATCGCACCATCCCGCCCACTTTTACCCATTCAGTGTTGTCAGTGACTGTGTTTACATGGGCAGCAATAATCCAATATTATTAATTAAGACAACATCTGAATAAGAAATTGCCATGTAAACAGCATTTTCTGATTCCCTTAAAGTCGAGATGAAATGAAAAATGCCTTTTTAACCCTTTTAGATCACATCCCCGGTCATATTGTGCACCTATTTAACAATATATGCCAAAAAAAAAATACAAAAAATCTATTTCTTTGCATTCTTATATCAAAATTCAATCATGTTTTCTTCCTGTAAAACAAAATATGCCGTGTGCTTACGTAAGCACGCCTCAACCAATTTCAACCAATAATATCATGACATCCACCCATCAATCAATCTTCAACTTTTAGCGCACAGAGCTAAGATTCATTAGTTAGCTAGCTAGCAGCAGCACGGTACTTCGGTGTGTCTTCGGGTGTTACGACACGCCCACTTTTCAACGTTCAAATCAAATTCCTCCCAACGTTACGTCCCGCCTGTCTTTCCTGTTTCACTCGGAAATACGTCACGGAAGACACGGAAGTTAGATACTCTCGAAATGCCGTTTCATCTCGACTTTAACCTGAATAAGGTCGTAGTCGGAGTAAGCAGAATCACATTAAGACACGTGGATTTTCGTCTCATTATTGAAGGACATTTTTGACATGTAGGGGGAGACCGGGGGCAATTGTAACATCTCAAATTGCACCAATCAGAAACGAGACAGAACCATGAAACCTTTCTAAATTGTTTTAACTATATCTATATTCTTGGGGGTTTATTGTGGTCCTTGGTATTTATATGAAGGTATTACGTGTGTCGTTACAATCGCCCCCATATGCTGTTACAATTTGACTTCTAGTGTTTCAATCAATATTGTGACTCTAACATTGCTAGTAAAAACATTTGATGACTGTTAACAAGTAGAACACAGATACAAGTTTACTACATAAAAATTGTATCCAAATAGTTCAAGAGGTTTTTGAGTAATGACATCAAAACCAAAAACTGTTACAATTGCCCCCAGTCTCCCCTAAACACCCGAATCCAACTAGGACTCTCTATCAGAGGATTTGCGGCTTTTTTGCGGCACAAAGCGGCGATCCGACCGCTTGACGACACTCGCTCCGCCTACCGGAGGCTGCAAACTTTTTTTCTAGAGGAAAAAGAGACTGACAGCAGAACAAAGAGGTCCAACACTTTTGGGGTGAAGCTGAAACCGACACCATGCTCAGGATGTAGAGGGAAATGGAGATCATGAAGTTTTCAGTAGTCTGAAACTGTCCGTGTCTCCAGTGAATATGAATGGAATAGTTCTATAAGCAACACATGGAAACAGATTCATCAGATTAATAGGCCAATAGTCGGATTATTGCTGTCCATGTAAATGTGGTCATTTTCAGGTGAGATACTCAGGGTGTCTTGCCCAATGTTTTTAGGGAACCTTTTGCAAGAGAATCTAATTTTCCCATTTTTTATACAATACAAGATGATCCACCTGTTGTGTGTAAATGGGAGAGAAACATGTCTTAAATGAAGAAGATTAAAGGTTCGATCACACCTGCAGTTCATTTTCTTTGGCCTGAACCATAGACTTGGAAAAGTTGACTTTGTTGTATTTTTGTATTTGGTTCCTTTAGGTTCAAACTGCCCAATCACAAGTGAAACAAAAGTCACATGACTCACAAGCAGCTTGTTTATTGGACTGGATTGGAGTTTTGCTCAGCTGTCATCCTGCAGGTTGGAGATTTTTTTCAAAAACAAATCTGATTCCAGTTCCTGTATCTTTATCTCAGCATGATGGAAGGATTTTGTTTTGCTAGGCAAGGAATCATACTGACTCATTTTTAGGTATTTGATGTTTTTTTTTTCCAGAGCAGCTCATGATAAGTGAGCAGAGCTTCAGTGTTTTGCTCAAATAAACCTAGACAGCACACATGGATACTGACTGACTCACTGGGTTGAACCATGTGACCTTACAGCGACGGGACGGCCTGTCTGACCGCTTTCTCACTTTATTATACACTTATTTTACTTGACATTACTTGACTTTGTTGGAAAGAAACAAGCCCACATAACATAACATCAACACCATATCAGTTACAGCTACAACTTGACAATACTAACAAAAAATTTTTTTTTTTTTGTGATTATTGTGATTGCAGTATGAACTGTGATACATGCGGAGATAAGTTTTTCAGTTTTTTCAGCACTTAAAATGTTCAAAAAACTGTGTGTGGGGAGAAAATGAGACGCCAAGCTATGAGAAACACTTTTTTTATTTTTTTATTTTAAGAAACACTTCAGCCTCTTGTGATTTGGATCCGTTAAAAGCGTTTCTGCAGCTCCGAGTCGTGCCGGGGTTAAAAAGGCGTGAGGATGCTGAGGGAAGAGTGTCATGTGAAAATGGGATTTATTTATACTTATTTATTTTTGTTTTCCATGTGAGTGAATGAGTTGTGTGGTTTCTATAAACACTATAAACCTGCCGCAGTACACACACACACACACACACACACACACACACACACAACAGCAACGAGACACAAAGGGCGTGAGTGTGTAAACAAACACGGATGGAAATGCTGGTGTTGTGGGGTAAACCGCAGTTTAAACACACACACACACACACACACACACACACACATGAGCCGCAGGGTCAACTCATGAATGAACTCATCAATTCCAATTCAACTGAGGAACTGGAATTGGAATTTGAAAAAAAAAAAAAAAAACTCCAGGAAACAGAATGTGAATTGAATTGGAATTTCAGGAAGTTTAATTTAATTCAGTGAAATTCTATGAAATTTCATGTTTTTTTTGTTTTTTCTCACCACATCTGAGATTGCATGTAGTGTTATATATTATCAATACTGAATATCATAAAATGTTAAAGGTTCTTTTCAGGTGGTATTTGATGCAGAACATGTAATGGTAATCAATACATTATGATTCAATGTGTTTGTATTTTATAGTTCTGTTTTTACCACTGTGTTTTTGCATTTTTTTATTCCAGTTTTATCTTTATGTTTCTGCATTTATACTTGTTCTTGCATTTTATATTTCTGTTTTCATATCTGTTTCTGTCTTTGTATTTTATCCTTCTTTCTTCTGGAAAGCACTTGCTCTATGCTTGAAAGGTGCTATACAAATAAACTTATTATTATTGATTTGATTTGTTGAACTGTCCTTTATTTGATTCATAATGTTTTGATTTATAATGTTTAGCGAGTCGAGACAAACTCTCTTAGAAGTGGAATTTCATGGAATTCAGTTCTGTTTCCTTACAGCTGGGAGACTTTCACACTCACACTGCAGGAGTTTACCTGCATTCAATTCAGTTCATGAATGGCCCCAAACCCTGATGAGCACACACATACACACACACATAGAAACACACAAACACACATCCGTCACTGAAACCTGACCTTTGACCTGACCCTCACCCTGCTGCCGGGTGTCCCTGACACCCTGAGGCCCTGCAGCGGGACAGGCAGGTTCTCATCTGCTCCGCTCGTCGCTGGTAAACAAACCTCAGGTGGAACCGATCCTGCGGGCTTCAGACCGCCGCGCCCACCGCAGGGCGTCCTGTGGCGCTCGGCGTGAACTTCACACCAAACTAGAGGTGTGAAAACTGTAGATTTAATAAGATATGTGACCGTGGGGCTGCAGA
>NC_136015.1:24040473-24055473 GCF_048128805.1 Centroberyx gerrardi | reverse complement strand
ATTTGCTTGGAAATGTAATACCTCAAAGGGAAATCCTCAAAAACAGCGTTGTAGACACTTTTTCAGTTTTGACACACTTTATTGATTTTTTTTTTCTTATATTCAAGTTTGTTTTGACGAACCTCGACCAACCGACAGTCAAAAAGACAGAGGGAAAAAATGACAGAGAGAGACACAGAAAAAGACATGAGCTATGTTTCCATCCAACTCGAGCAAATTTAATGCAAAACTTCTTGCAAAAAATAAAATAGAATGCAAATTAGTAGTTTCTATTAGCTGAGTTGAAGTGAAGAAATCAGCTTCCTGATTGTCATAAAGAAACCACATCCACAAGAAAAATGTCTTTCAGGAATTATTGGTCAAGTTGCTCATGTTTCATGCCGACTAATTTTGGTGATTTTTTTTTTATGCTTTCATACGAAGACGAAAAAAAATCAGATGCGAAACACAGAGGCGCATTATCAGTGTTTCCATCCTACAGTCAACGGAAACTTTTGAAATGACGCAAAAAAGAAATCGTAAATCAGGTGTGTTTCCATCAGCTGCCACGACAAAAAAAGAAAAGGAATTGATCAGTTTTCAAGTTGTTGTTCTGATGTTTTGTGTCAGCTGAGTGACTGCTTTGAGTAAGTGTAAAAACATTTTTGCAAGTTTGGGGAGGTTTTTATCAAATTTTGTCATTTCCATCAGCTTTTCTAATTCAGTATATCATAACTTGTAAAAAAAAAAAAAATACATGACAGTGGAACGGAGAGAGGAAAGAAGAAAGCCTTTGTTGACTCAGGACAGTAAACTGGACGGACCGGTCAGTGAGTGTTTGACACACAGAGCTGGAAGCAGCAGACAGGACTTATAAGAGAACTAATAAGAGACTGGTATCTCCTCTGTTGTCTCCCTACAGTGTAAACAGTTAAACAATTTAATACCAAGTCAACAACAACAAAGATCTTCCTATAAGAGGGTCTCTGGGATGAAATATGATCAAATGTGTGAGATGAAAACAAGAACACTAGACATGCTGAATTCTGAATTCCTGCTTATATCAGATTTCTTTGGACGACTGTTCATATCTATTCTAGGATGTGACTCATATCTGATACCAACATGAACCGGATATCAAAGAGACACGCGAGCGCAAAGTGACAATAATGAAAGACGTACACATCTGTTTTTGTACCAACGCTTTTCTTGCTAATTTGAAATATTTCAGTTACAGTTTGTGTCTTTGGGTTTTGGCTGAACTGAAGTGTCTCCCCAAATAAACAACAAGTCGGCTGTTTCTTTCCCTTGTTTCCTTATTGTCAAGGCAACGCTCACAAATTATGATTTGAGTGTTCAAATACAAGTCGCATGCAGGTCTCACGCCTCAGGATTTGATTTTGTAAACATATATCCATGTGGTCCAGACTAGAATTGGGAAAAAAATGCAATTCCATGCTGCTTTTTTCTGTTCACACTGATTAGAAAAGATCTGTGAGTGGGAAACATCAGAATTGGGAAACTTTCAGCCACAGTGTGAATGCAGCCACAGACACCTAATCAAAGTTAGTAGAGTAAAGTAGAGTAAATTTTATTGTCCCTGAGGGGAAATTTGTCTTTGTCCTTGCTTCACATAAAAAACATCGCAAACATGAGAAGCGTTTGACACGATGCTAGACAGTTGCTTCACATAAAAACATCTTAAAGACATAAAAAAGACATTTGACTATACATTTGACATTGGCAACACGACGGCTTAAAAAGAAACTGTAGGAATTAAAGTGTAAAAGTGCTAAATGCTAAAGTGCTTGTGTATTTATTGCACATTGCTCTGTTGCACTAAGATTTAGCATTAGAGTTCAGCAGCTTGATGGAGGCTGGAACAAACGATAGCTTCAAGCGGTTTGATTTGCACTTTGGCACACGGAGTCTTCTTCCTGATGGCAGAGGTTCGTATTCACAGAAGAGAGGATGTTAAGCTGCTTACAGAGATCATTTCCGCTCTGAATCGGTGCTCTCTGGCTCTCAGGGTTAAAAAGTGACTTTCAAAAGGACACCAAGGCGCTCTGACTTGCTGGTAAAACGCCCCGGGCGGCGTGCTGCGCTCCATCAGCATGATGAAAAGACAGAGACGCTTGATGTGCTTCTTTTGAAATTCAAAGTAAAGTTGATTTGGTTGATAAAGCTCTGGGAAAGCACAAGGAGTGTGAGGTGTTACTTTGATCATCATTTTTATGCAGGTTTTTATTTTTCTTTTCTCAACATCAGCTATCAGTGTTGTATTCTCTTCAGATACACAGGGCAGAGGCTAATCTGAAAATCCCTTGTGCCACACCAAGGACAAAACATAAGGAATGTCTTTCAAGTTGCACTCCACTTTGTGCAACCCATGTTTCAGTTTCAGCCACGAGGCTCGAAACTCCCTCTGTAACCTACAGGTGTGATGGGAGTGGATCTAACAGGTGAAATCAGTAAGGGATCGTCATCTGGTCAGTCTGGTTCACGGAGACAGACTGACTGTACACTTGTGCGCTTTTATTTTGTAATCAATGTATGTAATAAGCACACACTCCAAATCCAGACCAGAGAGATAAGGAGAAATCAGGTGACAACTTCATAATTTTACTCCAATCTCTGATGCATCACGTTTTTTGACAGTGAGACACAAAAACACTCACATGTAAACTCAATTATTGCTTATTTTTTTTAACATAAATGACAAACTGTTAGCCATTTTAAACTTACATTGCATAAGCATTTATCATTTCAGATTCCCCACTGAAAAACATAGTAGAAACGGATATGAAGAGTTCGGAGGAATATAAATTCACATTTTAAGGTCATATATTTGGCCCACTTTAGCTAGCTAGGCTACTGGAATCTAGCCTGGGTAGCTAGCTAGTAGCTAACTAGCCAGTAAGCTAGCTAACCTCCCTGCTAAATTCAAGCAGTTGTTGCAGTTGTTGTTCCTGAGATTGCTGCTAATTTGATAACTGTTAGCTCTAGCAGGTCTTCACCTGTTTATATGCAAATCTTCCGGGTTTAGCTTTCAAAATGGCCGCCGTTGGAATGAGGTCAGTTGGGCAAGTTGAAGTTGAAGCACGGCGGGTTCATCAGTTTTAGCTGAGGAAGGCTCTTGACAGATTCAGGCTGCATTCAGGTAACAGGAGGAAGACCGTAGATATGGATACGAACTTCTATTTGAAAATATCACTTTCAGCTTTCAGTTGGTGAAAACTACGCAGGAACTTTGAAAGTGTCACCAAGAAGGAAATACTTGTACTCAACTGTAGGTAATAACATTCATTCTTTCAACAATTTTCATCACTGTGATCACATTTCGTGGTCACAACTCTTAAAACACCACGGCAGGACACGACTATTTTTGGATTTTTGGTTTGTGGTTGTCACTGCAGTGTTTGGTTTTGCTGTAAAACATGAACTCAGATGTATCATCACTGAGCGGATGTGTGTGTGTGTGTGTGTGTGTGTGTGTGAGCGTATCAGGAGCAACCAGTCTACTGGAAACTTTAAGGTTTAAACTTGCCGTTTGACGAGTCGTCGTTCCCTGAATGCAGCATCACACCAGCCATTTTCACTTGTTTGTTTCTAATATTTTTTATATTTTGTTCTAATTTGCTATATCTAACATTTGAAAAACATATCTACTCTTATAAAATGACTGATAGCAGAAAATGAAAACAAATGATGGTACAAATTAGGGAAAGGCCTTGGTTGACAGAATTATGACGCTTTTATTGAGTGGATCCTGTCTGTTTTGTACATAATGAATAAAAAACACAATGATTTATTTTTTCCAAAATGGATATATATACGGAAATGAACTCTTCACACTTCACTAACCACATAATAAGCTCACAGGGATGGAGGATGGCATGTTTGGTTTCCTTGACACTGATGGTGTGTGTGTATCCTCTGCATGTGTGTGTGTGTGTGTGTGTGAGAGAGAGGGAGAGAGTGTGTGTGTGTGTGTGTGTGTGTGTGAGAGAGAGAGAGAGATTGTGTGTGTGTTCTCCATTTATCTCCTGGTGTTTTGAAGGAAAGGATTATCAGGAGGTTAACCTGACCCAAAGGAATGGAGCGTACCAGCCAGACAGAGGTTACTGTGTGTGTGTGTGTGTGTGTGTGTGTGTGTGTGTGTGTGATATAGACCTGGCCCAGTGCACAAACACACACACAAACTGTGGCTATAATGAGATGTAGTGTACAGTGTTTAGTGTAATAATTTTCTACCAACTTTTACCTGGAATACAGAAACTTATTGTAATATTCAAACCTGCTGCACTGTTTATAGCGTCCATTTAGGCCTGTGTGTGTGTGTGTGTAGGTGTGTGTGTGTATGTGTGTGTGTTGCGTAATCATCAACCTAGTTCAATCTCTCCAGTAATAAGGCAGCTTTTTTAAAAGGTGCTTTTTGTATTCTTAAATGTCCTTAAGTTGTGTTGAACTTCTGGAATATTTGAAATATGACTCCAATGGATGTAAATAAAAGATTTAAAATGTGTGTGTGTTGCTTGTATGTATGTATGTGTGTGTGTGTGTGTGTGTGTGTTTTCTCTCTATAGTGTCAAGGAGACAGGGGCGTGGCGGGGGAGGAGAGACAGAAACCCCCCGGGCTATGGCTCACCACACACACACACACACACACACACACACACACACACACACAGTGAGCCGACTTGACATTTGAAAAAACAACAAACCGTTGGTTTCTAATCTGTCTTTTGTGATTGGATGGTTTTCAGATACACAGACTGCGGTTGGGTTGAAAGTTGTCTTTAAAAAGAAACCTCAGCGGCACTTACAGTGGAAAACAAATAAATAAAATAAAAAAAAATGAAAACAATCAAATGTGTCAAAAGAGTTAAGCTCTTAAGCTCTTACAGAGTGGAGGCTGACAGTATTATGGCTTTACAAGGCTGTTAAATCCAACAAATATCTAAAAATGTGTCTTAAGATTTTACAGGAATTTTCTGTAAACATCCTGAGGAGGAAAAAAAAACAAAAACGCCTCTCTGAAAACATTAAATCACGATTAAGGAAGAAAACCCCACATATAATTCCAAAAAAAATGTCACAGAAAAAACTCAATTGCTTAGTTACAGTGTACAAAGAAGAACGTCTATCTCTATTATTTACAATGAGTTTATCGTTAAGGCTGCAAAGACGCGTCATTTCCAACAAACCTGCGTCTGTAGTTCAGGATAAAGAATAAAATGTGTTTATTTCCAACACAACATGTGATAACAGCAGTACATGTTGTGTCCATATGTGTTGTTTTTAATAGATTCTGTGTTATCTCAAACTAGAAACACACAAAATAAGTTGAAAATGACGTTTTTTAAGATTGTAAGTTCAATATGAGCGTCTCAATCATGGATTTCAGGGTGAAAAGGCACAGATTGAAAATACAAACAACAAAAAAAGAGCTGATGAGCTTTTGTGTGTTTGTGTGTGTGTGTGTGTGTGTGTGTGATCCGCAGACAAAGCTATGATCTTCAGCTCCAGTAATTTTTTTTTTTTAAACAACACAATAAATACTTTTCTCACTGGAGATCAGTGCATGTTAAAGACTACAGGATCACACACACACAACCACAAAAAAAAAAACAAAAGAAGAAAAAAAAAGAAGATCATCAGCCAGCTCAAAGCACAGGATAAATCATCTGAGGTTTCCACAAAATACTTGAATGAATTAAACAAAAGAAGAAGAAGAAGATCTGATCCCTCTGAAGGCAAAACTTCATATAATACAAAAATGTTGGGTGTAAAAACAGTGGCTTCTTTCAATTTTACATCTTGGATGATCGACTATTTTCAAAACTCCTTAAACTTGGATTTACGTCAACGGCAGAAACTATAATTTACTTTTAAAAAGAACGACCGTCCAATTGAGAGGGGGGGGAAGAAAGGAGAAACACATTAGATCTGCACTTATAAAACTCAGTAGCACCGCCCTGAAGCTCGCAAACTTTCCCTCCAAAACCCAAAGAATGTCCCCGCCCACCAAACCTGCCCTCCTTTTTCTTTTCTCTTCTTCTTCTTCTTCTTCTCTTCTCCGCCTCTTCCCTGCATGTTGAGTCTTGCCGCCGCCTCCTCCTGAAGGATTTCTCTCTGCTCTCACGCACCGAAGACCAGAAGGATCAGGGATAACGAACGCAGGAGAGACTTTTTCCTGCGGTGATGTCCGATTGGTGTGTGTGTCCATCAAATCTGTGTGTGTGTGTGTGTGTGTGTGTGTATGGGAAGGGTGTTAGTATTTGCAAATAAATCCTGGAGCTCGTTTTAGCCTGCTTGGAACAGCAGATGGGCGGGGTTTACTGCATCAGGATGATTCAGAGAGCTTTAGGGAAGTGAGGAAGTGTTCGATTCCCAAAGGGGCCTTTAATGCTGAAAACACACTCATGGTGTTATAAAGCTGTTTTCACACACAACAGTAGCAGTTAACTCCTGGCTTAGAGAGCGAGAGAGCCTAGAAACCTGAAACAGCGCACTCCAATCAGGATGAGCTCAATCTTCGGGCTTTAAGTCAGATATGTCGCTCAAACGAAGGGGTGGGCAGCGTCGCTAAGTTGCGAAGCACCTAGGATTTACCTGATGTACAACGTGGCGAAGGTAAATATTGCTGATAATTTTGGACCAGGAAGTAGACGCAGCCGTATGCTGCGTCTACTTCCTGGTCCAAAATTATCAGCAATATTTACCTTCGCCACGTTGTACATCAGGTAACGTACGCCTGCCTGGCCTTGTTTGAAATAGACTCCCATTACCTTTACTTCCTGGAAAAACAGAGTATCTTTAATGGTGAATTCCAACCAATAAAACAGTTCCACCCCTCCCATCGAATATAAAACTGCCTTTCTCTCCCTGACTGTTTAGACTTTTGACTGATCCCTCCCTGTGTTACGTCCCGCCCCAACATCCTGTTTCAACAGGGAATACATCAAATCAACTAAGTAAAGATGCAGTTTTATGGGGTCTTTAAACCCTTTATCACCGGAGACACTGTGTCGGTTCACTTTCCGTTAAGGAAACTACTACTAGGAAACTACAAGATGAATCAGAAAGGAAACCCACCTCCTATATATCAGTGACACTATCGCTGTAGGAAACATCAAGCAAAGTCCCCAGACTCTTTGGGTCAAACAGTTTAACAGTCTGGTTCGGACCAGGCGGGTTAACTTCCTGCTCTGCGCGCTAAAACCCAAGCCAAGAGTCCAAACCCTTGTTGAACTTCAGCGCCGTGCGTTGTGATGAAACAAGAAAATGGAGGACAAATTGATTCTGAAGTTGTACAGGGACCTCGGTAAAAAAGCTCTCTCCTGGAAGCACCTTTCCAACCGAGTGGGCATAGCAGGTGTTTAAAATGAAGTAGAGATATGTGATCTATGACCATCGGATGTTATTTTGGATTAGGTTAGATATATACACATTGAGCTGGAAATGGCTCTTCTTCCCGCTTCTTGAAAACTCTGCCTATGTTTTCCCCAAACATCAAGAGTTGCGCTGTACAGAGAAAACTGCGTCCTATCTGAAAGATGCATGAGGCATTTTGGATAAAAGCATCTTCCAAATAAGTTGTCAAACACAGAAAAATTTACCAAAACTAACTTTTAAATCCTTCCCTTTCCATCCTATGTAGCAAACTCCACCCACCTGGCACCTAAAGCAGGGTAAAACAAACCCGAAAACGTTATCTGCAGATACTATTGAACCCAGGTCTTGTATGTATGCGTGTTCCTGTGCTGCTCTGTCTATGTGTGTGGCCTCTCTGCCTGTGATCAGCCAGGTATGACACAACCGCCTCAGTCCATTGGTATTCCCATGTGTGTGTGTGTGTGTGTGTGTGTGTGTGTGTATGGGGGGGGGGGGGGATTCCCTTGGCGTTGTTGCAGTAAAAAAAAAATCCTCCTCAGGTTTCCAGCGGGATAAAAGGAATCACTCATCAGGACCGTTAGTCCGTCAGCTTGAGTCAGGAAACGTCTCCGTCGCACAAAGTCCACGGTGTGTTTAGTTTCCCGAGGGAGACGAGAGGCAACGATGACATGTGGGAGGGGGGGCGGGGGGGGGGGGACATTCCTGTGATGGTTTGGTGACTGTTTGCTTTAGCCAGTGTATTGGAAAGGGAGGAAGGTGGGGGGGGTGATGGGGGTGGAGGTGAGGGAAAGGGAGGAAAGGTCCGTATGAACAGACAAATACGAACAACACTGGAGATTCCAGTCCAGGTAGTAATCCAACCCCAGATAGATCCAGTTAGATCTGTTAAATCATCAAGTTTTGTTTCCATCGGCGGGAGATCGGCACCTCGACGTCCACGTCGGCCAATGAGGATGAGGAAGAGACGGGAGGCGGGCTGTTGGGACCGCCGAGAAGAGAGGAGAGGAGTGGGCTTCACGGGGATTGGCTGGACTCGAGAGGAAGCCGTGGAAGCCGACTCCCGGCTGCACAGGTGGATCTTGGGAAACAAAACGGTTGGATGTTTGGGTTGGCGTCTCCTGAGGGAGGAGGGAGAGACAGGATGTTACTCGCACTGCTTGCAACACGAACATACTGTTTACCCAGTGAGAAACACACTCACTGTTATATTAATCATCAACTGGCATCTGATGTATCATTGCATTGTATTCTAGTTTAGTTTCAGTCTGTTCCAGTGATCAACCTTTTTGGCTTGTGATCCCTTAAAACAAAGTGAAACCTATTTAACACAGGTTCAACCGAAGAGTGATTTTCCCTTTTCAGGTTGTTTTATTTGATTGGTTAAAAAATTAATAAATAATAATAAATTGTGTTTTATCTTGTGTGATTCCTTGTGTGCATTCTGGATGACAAAAAGAGGCGTGTTGATTTTTCTTCATCAACCAATGACAGCGTCCAAAAGAGAGCGTCATATAGCAACGGGGTCGACCACGCCTCCTCACTAAGATAAAAGTTCCTGTCCGTTCCTTGCTCAGAGTCGCTCTGAGAACTTTCCTAAATCACTCCTCAGCTGGGACTCCTTGCTAAGGAATTTTAGGTTTAAGATAAGAGCTTTCTGACAGGACTCTCAGAAGTCTAGTCATACAGAAACTATATGAACATGTAGTCACTTCCAACTTATTTTAGTCTGAGTCAGCCACAGATGCTGCAATCTAAAAAGACTCCCATTTCTGTAGAAGTAGACTATTGTACTCTATTCCATTCTATCCCATTCTATTCTGCTGTGCTTTAATTGTAAAAACACATCCACTATCACCTAAAGAAACGATCCTGTGTGTTTATTTCGACTTTACCCGCCTGCGGGCTCGTCACACTGAAACTGTGACACACTCAGGTCGTAGTCAGAGCCTGAAGTGCATGCCGGTGTAGTTAAGGAGGAAGTGCATCACTCTTATGGACTTTATATTGACAAACAGGGCTTGGTGAGCAGAAACCACACTGACATACTTGTTGAATGTCATGTTAATATAATGCAGAAATATCACAGTGGTGAAAACCTTGCACACAATTTCAAATAAACCCTAAACAAAATCTATAGGCTATTTTTCTACACTCTGTGGTTCTATATTTCCATATTCCATGATGATTGTGTATGTCGTTTGCATGTCCTAATTATTTTAACTTGTTTATGATTGGACTAGTAGAGGATATATGTGTCAAAATGAATGATTTATTGATGTTAAGCACCTTTAAGTTTAATTTATTCACAGCTGCAGGGCGCAGACAGAGAGACAAGCCCCGCCCACAACTCTGTGTAAAGTCGACCCTCTTATCTTAAAGCCTGAGGACTTACAGGTGACGTGTGTGTGTGTGTGTGTGTGTGTGCAGGGACACACACACTCACATACTGTGCATATACCTAGATATGTATAACAATACATACACACAGGCATAGGCAGATATGACCATGCTCTCACACACACACACACACACACACACACACACACACGCCAGGCTGTGTTTGCTCGACCAAGCGGCGACAGCCTTGATAGCTGCTGTTTCAACAGAGGGAAAACACTGAGCTGCCTGACACTAAACACACAGATAACAAAACACCAGCAGACTCTCTGAGAGGGAGACGCTCCTTAAAGAGATTTTATTTTTGATTTTATTTTATATAGTTTGTGTGTGTGTTTGCTTTGTTGTATTTCTCCATTCAAAACGCCTCCATAATTCACCGCTAATCATCAGTTTCTCAAAGCTTCAGCGGTTCAGCGTCTGATTACGTGTTCATATTTTCTTCGGAGTTAATTGATGCTAATGACCTGATCAGTCCAACCTCCATATAAACCATCTGATTCTGATTTAGTGGGATGACTTTCTGCAAAATGTTTGACAATCAATTTCTTTGCTGGTAATCTGCAATTTCCTTGGATTTTCTGTTGGTGCAGTTTGAGTTTAAGCTTTCATCAACTGGATATAGACTGAATCACTATTGTTTTATATCAATCGGTGATAGAAAGCAGCAAAACAGACATTTATTTATATGAAAATTTTGCGCATTATTACTTTAATGTGGCTGTTTTTGCAAAACGCTCCTATCCAGGGTGGTTTTATGATGTGTAAATATGCGTAATTATCAACACATGCGGTGTTGAGAAGCAACAACAAATCCGGGTTTTCCCAAACTAGACAGAGAGACGTGTTGAAAAGCAGTTATCAAAGAGAGGCTTACCAGCAGTGCACAGTGACTTCTCTAGTAGGGAGACTCGATCCTGAAAGAAAACAGAGAGGAAAACAGTGATTAGCACAGCAGGGTCTGACCTCACCGGGGAGATCGACTGCGGTGTGCAAACTGATCCGTGATGCTGCGTCAGGACGTGATAATCTGAACGCCACAGTCTGTAATATCAGCTGAGATGACATCATGCGTGGTTGCAGATGGTACCCGGTTAGTGGTAACACAGACTGAATAAAAAACACAAGATAACGTGATTTTCGTTCCAACCTGAGATATATATACACCGCTCCAAACACACAGACTCCCACAAAACGCTTCGTAGCAACAAATTAAAATATTATGACAACATCACTGTGTTTTCAAAGGAGAGCTAGAACCTGACGATCTCGGATGACAAGATGGAAACATTCACTACAGACTGGATCCACTGTGTTTCTGTTGAAAAATGAATTTCAGCTAACAGTATTCTTCCCAAACAGATAGTATTTTGAAATGTCGTCCAGCGTCATCAGGACTCGCTGTGTAAAGTTCTCACAGCAAGCAGAGCCAGGTCTGGGAGATGTAAGGTGACCACTTGTGTTTTTAAAGTTTCATTTCAAGTGTTAGGAATTAGAGCTGCAACGATTAATCGATTAATCGATTAGTTGTCAACTATAAAAATGAATCGCCAACTATTTTGATAATCGATTAATCGGTTTGAGTACTTTTTTAAGAAAAATAAGTCAAAATTCTCTGATTCCAGCTTCTTAAATGTGAATATTTTCTGGTTTCTTTACTCCTCTGTGACAGTAAACTGAATGTCTTTGGGTTGTGGACAAAACAAGACGTTTGAGGACGTCATCTTGGGCTTTGGGAAACACTGATCGACATTTTTCACCGTTTTCTGACATTTTATAGACCAAACAACTAATCGATTAATCGAGAAAATAATCGACAGATTAATCGACAATGAAAATAATCGTTAGTTGCAGCCCTATTAGGAATGATGCAGGTGAAAGATGAGTTTTAGGTAAAATTATGCTGAAAATACTGACAAAAAATCGAATTGCGATTATTTGACGGAATACTACAATTGCGATTTAAACTGCGATTCATATGTTAGGGTTTTCTTGTCGTAAATTTCAGAACTTTAAAATTGTTTAAAGAAAAGTGGTTTTGTTAAAAAAAAAAAAATAGATGTCAGTGTGCAGGATTTACTGAGTTTGAGTCTGACGAACGCTGATGGACCGAAGATTATACCTGCAGCTTTAACACTCCTCGTCCTCTCTCTCTCTCTCTTGAGTAATTAACTGCAGCCTCTGCTATTTAGAAATTGCAGAAGTTCATATTGCGATTTGGAGTTCAGAGAGAGTTTAGAAAGTTTGGAGAGTTTAGAGAGACTGTATCTTTTCGCTGATCTTTTACAGTCTGATTTCAACACCCTGCCACTGCACAGACATGAGGCTTTTTACTTCTTTTGTCCTGCAAAGAATCAAATCCCAGTTTACTCTGGCCGACCGGCTGAATGAACCGTTGCGATATTTCCGCCCCCCTCGCCTCGTTTTCCCATTCACTATTCATGAAAACGACGATGTAGCTGCAGAAAACCATTCAGCCAGTCAGGTGTCGTAAAGTAAATATCATCCCTCTTTCAAAAAAGCCTGTTTGATCTTTGAATCTTATTGCAGAAACCGTCACACAATTTTCTTCAGCCACTGATAAGAGCAGCCGTAGACATAATAGCAGCATTCAAACGTCCGAAACAGTAAAGGAATATTTAAAAGAATATATGTTTTTTGTTTACATTTTTAGGTGATGCTCTTATCTACAGTTATGCAACAGCAGAATAAGCTTAAATACCCAAGTCAGCAACATTAGAGACAATGAATAGTGAGGAGGTCAAAGGTCAGAGCTTCACCACACTGATAATAGATGGAGTAAAATATTCCTTTGGCCCTGAATGATCCTGAGTTACACAGAGCGGCGCTGGGTGAGGACAGAGGGGGCGGAGAGGACTTCAGAGCAGGTAGAGGACGAGGATTCATCTTTGACAGACGATGGAAAAGACGGCGGCGCCTGGCGCTCTTTGACCTCACAACACCAGCCAGCGGCTGTTTAGCGAATTTACAACAAAGTCTTCAGAAAACATACAAGTTTTCGAGGAAAAGGCCCGAGGACGAGCTGAGCGGAGACATGAGGAGGAGGAGTCTGGGAGGAGTAACTGACAGTTTGGGGATTTTCTATAAGGCTGCAAATAACGATCAATTAATCATTCAGTCTATAAAATGTCCAAAATAATGACAAATGCCCAACGCAAGTTACCAGAGCCCAAAGTGACTCTTCAAATGTCTTCCTCACTCTGACCAGCAGCAAAAAAAAAACCAAAGTATTCTTTATATAATGAGATGAAACAGAGAAAAGCAGCAAATCTCAGCATTTGTGAAGCAAATTTTTGGTATTTTTATTTGATAAATGACTAAAACGATTAATCGATCATCAAAATTATATTTGATTAATTTTCTGTTGAGGAAGAAATGGAAAAGTACCTACACAAAGCAATATTCCTACATGCTCACTTAACATGTGACCTTTGACCCATATTAAGTGAGCAGATAGGAATGTTGCTTAGTACACTGTAGGTACTTTTCCATTTCTTCCTCAACACTGTCAATTGACTAATCGATTAATCGACTAATCGTTTCAGCACTATGCTCATATACTGTATATATTATTTTAATTTCCTGACCTCTTTGGCCCTTGAAGCCTCTTAAAATCCGTCTTTTCTTCATGTATCAAAAACTCACTTTTTGCATGTACTGGGTTTTGGTCCAACAACAGTAATAAGCCTTGTGAAATGTGAATATTTTACATAATTTTCGGGTGAAGCGGTCGTATATCACAATGATTATCTTATCTTACCCTTTATTATCTCTTATAGGCTTTGGAACGCTCTGCCTGAGAAACCAGTATCATCTTTTAAATCACTCCTCACAACAGGCTTTTGCATAATATCCTATTTCATTCCTCTCCCTTTAAGAGGATGTTTTACTTATTTTACAACCTATGTATCCTATCTTCCCCCCATCCCCCCCTCTATCCCCTCCCTCTCTCCTCCTCCTCTCCCTATCTTACATTTTTTTCTGGTGTGTAATCACTTTTTGCGTGTTCATCTTGTATTATTTTCTGCTTTCCTTCACCCTGTCTTTTACTGATTCAATTTAATTTGATTTAAAGCACTTTACTGACTCTGTAAAGCACTTTGTAACTATGTTTCCAAAAGTGCTACACAATTAAAGTTTTATCATTATTATTATGACTTGTTAGGTAGAGTGGTGGGAGAGAGGAGAGGAGAAGAAGAAGAAAAGAAAGACGATTATTAGAGGGGGAGAGAGAAAGAAGAGAGGTTTGGTAATGTGGAAAAACGACCAGCAGAAGTCGATGAAATGAAAAAGTAAACTGAGAGAAGATAGAGCGGGAAACGGAGGGGTGAAGACAGAGAGAAGAAGAAGAAGAGAGCGGCGACACGAGCAGGAAGGCGAGTGCAGACATGACAGTGACATTCCTGCCATTCTCTGTGAATGGGCCGGCCTCGCCCTGCTATCTGCTCTCTGCTTAGACTGCCGCTCACAGAAACCTCCCATCCTGCTGTCAGGACCAGGGTTAGGACTAGAGTTAGGACTAGAGTTAGGACTAGAGTTAGGACTAGAGTTAGGACGAGGGTTAGGAGGAGGGTTAGGACTAGGGTTAGGACGAGGGTTGGGGCTAGAGTTAGGACTGGGGTTAGGATGAGGGTTGGGATTAGGGTTAGGACTAGAGTTAGGACGAGGGTTAGGACTAGAGTTAGGACTAGAGTTAGGACTAGGGTTAGGACTAGAGTTAGGATGAGGGTTGGGATTAGGGTTAGGATGAGGGTTAGGACTAGAGTTAGGACTAGGGTTAGGACTAGGGTTAGGACTAGAGTTAGGACTAGGGTTAGGACTAGGGTTAGGACTAGAGTTAGGACTAGGGTTAGGACTAGAGTTAGGATGAGGGTTGGGATTAGGGTTAGGATGAGGGTTAGGACTAGAGTTAGGACTAGGGTTAGGACGAGGGTTAGGACTAGGGTTGGGGCTAGAGTTAGGACTGGGGTTAGGACTAGAGTTAGGACGAGGGTTAGGAGGAGGGTTAGGACTAGAGTTAGGACTAGGGTTAGGAGGAGGGTTAGCACTAGAGTTAGGATGAGGGTTAGGACTAGAGTTAGGACTAGAGTTAGGACTAGGGTTAGGACGAGGGTTAGGGGTTTCATGCACCGCAGGTAGTGGGTTTCTCATCAGTCACTATCGAAGACTACCGGTCTCCTCCTTGTAATTACCGCTAGGAGGCTG
>NC_136015.1:24030473-24035473 GCF_048128805.1 Centroberyx gerrardi | reverse complement strand
ATACACTCTATCGCCCAGCGCTGCAGGAGGTTGGAGGAAGATGAAGATATAGAGGAGAGGAAGGGTTAGAGGAAGGAGGAGAAGCTGAAGGTAAATATTCCACTGTGTTTAATTTGCTGCCTGTATGTGCTTCACTACCTGTTTCTGCTGCATTCCACCGCAGCCTGCAAACTATTTTAACAAGCGCGCCTGTCATTATTTGCCGCAGCCTACAAACTCCGCTTTAAAATTGTCGGGAGTGTTCAGGCTCGTCTGCCGGTGACTAAACTGTTTGTTCTTTCTTTCGGGACGGCAGGTTCCTGTTGCGTTTCTGTGGAATCCACCCGGCCGCCAGGTACTGTATAGTAACCTCACAGGATGTGGCACGGGATTGCATCACATTCATGTAAAAAAAAAAAAAAACGCTGGGTGAGGGTTGAATCTGCCTTTCAGCCGTTGGATGTAATCGTGTAATCGCTCGAGTTGCATTGCTTAAATTTTTACCACATCCATTGGAAGAGAGTCATCTGCTCCGAGCTTTCCCGTCAAATGTGCTTTCGGAGGCTTTGATCTTTTCAATCTTGCAAAATTCAGGAATGACAAAGCTGAGCTGGGACGCCGGGACGCTCTGTCCTCAGCACCGGCTTCTCTTTCTTGGTAATCTGCATCTAAATGACGTGCTGTTGTCTGTTTCTGACAGACACAGAGGTTGTTTCAGCCCTCCAAGAGCCAGGCGCTAATATATATTTCAACTTTAAGCGAAAGAGCGCTGTGCGTCAAACAGGTTTTCAGCAGCAGAAACACTGCCAGCTCTCCCCTGAAGTTCCCTGAAGAAGTTAAATAAAAAAGATGCCTGGTAGACACGGGAACTACGTTTGCTTTCAGAGGCTTTTCCGACACACCGAGAGAGTGTTATGAATTATGGAGTCAGTGTGGCAGTGCTTCCTGCTGCAGCGGTGTTAGGGGTGCGGCGGCCGTACAGTGTGTGTGTCTGTGTGTGTGTGTGCGTACATTTGTCGAACATGTTGCAAGACGCCGAGGAATGACAGGAATGTACAGAATTTTTACGAAAGGCCAGGAAGTGGCTGTCATGATGGCGAGATGCACACACACACACATACATACTGACACATACTGACACATACTGACACATACTGTATGATCCAGACATAAACACACACAGACTCAAACAGAGATGGACAGATAACAGACACATGTATATCTATCTTGTACAGCCTGACTGCTGCAACACTGAAGCATGGAAGATGCTCTTTAGCATTTTCAGCCAAGGACCCACATGAAAACTGTAGTCTCTTGTAGTTTAAAGGATAATACCGGGTGTTTTTCTAAGTTTGTGCTCATGGTCTAGGTTGTCCTTGTCCTTTACATTCTTCCTGGTTTGTCTGCACACAATCAGTGTAGTTGGAGATATCAGCGTTCGCTTTCCTCCTTCAGAAGAAGCCATTTGCTGCCGTTCATTCTTGTCCAGAATGAAAAACAACTTCCTAACTTTACTGTCACAACCACGTCTTCTTATTTATGGCGTCTTTGCTAGTTGGGACACCGTCAAGTTTGTATTTTCAAGATGACAAAATTCAAGTAAGTGTTAAAAAATCTACTTAACATGCAGCATGCACTGGGAAGTGATTGGGGGAAATGTGAACTAGACGTAGACAGCAGTGAATGGGCTTTAACTCTAAATGACACCAGTATTCTCCTTTAAGAGACCAAGGCTTACATCTTAGCCTTCAAAGAGTCATGAGATATTTTAAAGCTGTGGATTCACACGTAAAAAGCCTGAAAACCACAGCACTCGGTTTCAACACCCTGGCATCCATCAGACCTCGGCCCGTTTCGAGTCCCAGCCCGACACCCACAGCTCGAGAAACCAGACAGCAGACTCACGTTTGTTTCCGTCTGCAGTACATCACCGTGCCGATGGCGGCCGCCAGGGCGATGAGGACGCCGATGATGATCCCAGCGATGGCTCCGTCTGAGAGACCCTCCTCGTCCAGTGCTCCCTCCTCTGCAGCACAACAACAACAACAACAACAACACGGTTTACTATGATCATTATGTGGGTTAATGAGCACTTTAGGTTGCAGAAGCAGGCTTGAAATGGAAGGTGGGAAGTTCAGATCGATAATACGGCAGGGGGAAATCGGAGCGTGGAGCATTGGGCCGCTCTGTTTATTATAATCTGTTCATTATAATCATCACTACCAATCACTATGATACATTTGCAGCCATCATTGAAGTCCATTATCATAAATATGTCCGTTATTGATCCTTCTTCAGTAAGGCTTACACTCTATTAAATGGTGTGAAGTAGAGTTTGAACAGACTAAAAAGAACTAACCAGTTTTGTGACTCTCATATGAATAAAATATGAAGTGTGTTAAAAACTAAAAACAAAGTCATTACAAGTACAGTACTGTGCAAAAGTCTTAGGCACATGTAAAAAAAAAAATCCATAAAGCGAAGATGCTTTCAAAAACAATGAACTGAAAAGTTTCTAAATATAAAAAAATGTTACTATAAAGAGCAGTCTACTAACACGCTAATGCAGAAGACAAATAAACATCTAAGACATCTAAAAATCCAGGGTGAGACTTCTGCACAGTACTGAACACACTGAGGATGAATCAGTTGCATGCTGGGTGGGAACAGCTGCTGTGGTTAAGGACGACTTTGAGTTCAAGAGAACAGAAACCAAATACAGGAAGGATGACTTTCACCAACTGTGAATGTCAGTTTGGTTGCTGAATCAACTGCGACTTGGAATACAAGATTACTAATCCTGATTACGCACACTGTGAGAATTTACCGGTATAGGAAAAGGTGTGAGACGGGAAGCTGTGTTACGCATCACATAGGTGTTACGAAATGAGGAGTCTCATTCCAAAATGATGAAAAATGTGACGCCTACTCTGACGAAATGATTCATAAAACTCAACTACATGCTATTATTGAAGTTGAATGTTTTCTTAGGACCTTTGCTGCTTACAACAGGAACATTTTAGATGAGAGACATATGTATTATCATTAAGAATCATTAAGAAGAAGGAGCCATTCTACAAAATGTAAAAAAATAAAATAATGATAAATGGGTTAATGGTATAAACAAATGATGACTGCTGCATCACATGGCTGCTGACTCATAAACCGGTTGAGTTACACTGATACACTGTAGGATGAAAACACAGGAGTATTTTTTTCATTTCTGTGGTTCTGTCCCTTGTAATCCTACCTATTGGTTGACTATACTGTCGGTGATCTAGGAATTTAACATATTTCTACTGTTGTAAGTCGCTCTGGATAAGAGCTTCAGCTAAGAGACAAGATGGAAAAATGGGAGGCGGGAAGTAGATTAATCAAAAGGGAATTTAGCCCAGATTTACACAGGGAAGTCAAATCTGATTTTTATCCAACAGTTGGGTGATTTGATTTACAGAATAAACATGAAAAAAATGTAATCATTCACAAACTCTCCCTTCCCGCAACAACTGCCACTGAGCCGCTCTTGGGTAAGGCATTTAACCCCATATTGCTCCAGCAGAGTTGCTCCATCGCCAACACTAGAAGTCTGTGGTTGTACAGCGGCTTCAAGGTGTGACTGTGTAACTGTGTGAAAGTGTACAGTCTTGAGAAAGAGCATGCTGAAGAAATAAAAGTTTAAGACCTCAAATTTGAGATTCCTGCATGGATTCAGCTGAATATACGCAAAGCAAAAGAGCATTTTTCACAAATGAGGTCTCTGATTTTTTCATTTCAGAAACAGACATGGATCAACAGCACTATCTGTGTCACAAAGGGTTAAAGGAATACACAAAGTTTTTTGGAGATTGATCCATTGGTCAATTTACCTGTTAAATGATGAGACCATTTATGAATCTACAGACCAAATAATAAAAAGTATTAACAACTATTTATCACTGAAAGGTCAATCTTCTTTTTTTGCTAGTAATAATGCTAGTCGCCTACCATCACTCAACATGGTGTATGCTAAAGCGTTAGCATGGAGCCTCCTACCACTCAACATGGCGTATGCTAAAGCGTTAGCATGGAGCCTCCTACCACTCTACATAGTGTATGCTAAAGCGTTAGCATGGAGCCTTCTACCACTCTACATAGCGTACGCTACAGCGTTAGCATGGAGCCTCCTATCACTCAACATAGCGTACGCTACAGCGTTAGCATGGAGCCTCCTACCACTCAACATAGTTTATGCTACAGCGTTAGCATGGAGCCTCCTACCACTCAACATAGCGTATGCTAAAGCGTTAGCATGGAGCCTCCTACCACTCAACATAGCGTATGCTAAAGCGTTAGCATGGAGCCTCCTACCACTCAGCACCGGAGCCAATGAGCTACCGGGGACACATGGATGATTTTGGTGTCTGTGCTTTTATCACTTAACAGGTAAGTTGAAAAATGGGCCAATCTCCCAAAAACTGTATGTATTCCTTTAAAAATCAAATGTGAGGTTCCAGCCTTGAGACTTGGATCTGACCTCTGACGGCCAGGTTGTGGCTTTTCATAGCGGTGAGGCCGGTGACGGCGTTGTGCGCCACGCAGGTATACGTCCCCGTGTTCTTGTAGACGGCGTTCGGGATGGCGTACTCGGGCGTCGTGACGGCGGTCATGGTGCCGTTAAACTTCCAGGTGTAGTTGGCGGGGGGGAGGGAGACGGCAGAGCATTTGATCGACACGGGGTCCTTCACCTCCACTTCGTCTTCACCCGTCAGCATCACTGGCTCAGGACCGACTGGAGACAGAGAGAGAGAGGAGAGGACCGGGCTCAGAGTTTTCATTTGGGTTTTGTGTTAAATGTTTTAACATCAGTAAATCATTACCACCGTTAATTCTGAGACATTAATAGAACTCCCGTAAACAAACCAGAGCATCAGCCTGTCAGCCTCTACCAGCCTCTACTCTGCATCCTCCATAGTTTCTCCACCTGGTGGATCTGGAGGGAAATCTGCTGGATCGCTTTACGGCACAAAACAGGAAGAGGTTCT
>NC_136015.1:23937973-24025473 GCF_048128805.1 Centroberyx gerrardi | reverse complement strand
GACTGGACCTGAAATGCAACTTTTAAGCATTTTAGTCGATCATCACAACACCACATGGCCAATCAGCTCTCTATCTGTCCAGTTTCCATCAGTGCTGCCCTTCTACCACTGGACCAAGTTTTGGAGAAATTGGCAGGTTGGTTCTGTCTAAACTTGAAATTTGATTGGCCAATAATGGAGGGTTTGCCTCTTCTTCTGTCTGCTGATTGGCCACAAAGTTTGATGGTGTTATGTGAATCAGCTCTGAATATGCCTTTTAGTGAGAAGCCACGCCCACTGCCACGCCCCGCTTGTCCAATCGGTGTGAAAAGTTAATCACTTCTTCTTTGGCCCATGAACAAACTTTCCACCAAATTTTGAGCAAATCCATTTTTTTCACTTTTGAGAAATCCTGCTAACAAACAGACAAACAGTAATCTATGGGTTACTAATAAGATAAGAAAATCTGCCAAATGTCTAGAATTTTATATATAAAATGTAAAATGTACATGTCTCTTTCCCTCTCTCTCTCTTCTTCTCTCTCTATCTCTCTCCCTCTCTCTCTCTCTCTCTCTCCCTATCACACACAGAGAAAAAAACAAGATTCCCAAGACTTCAGGGCATACTGAAAGACCATCCTCCAACCAAGCAGGTTTTGGATTTACACACACACACCCACACCCACACACACACACACACACACACACAAAATGGTAGTCTGCCGCCAACTTGAAAACAACATCCTCCTCCCCCTCCAAAATCTCCTGGTAGTAATTACACACTCCACAGGACATGAACCCTTTTGCAGAGCTGTCCTCGGTGTGCGTTACGCAATGTTTAAACACCTAGGAGGAAGGAATGCACAAAAACTGTAATATATTTGCAGTGGGTCACCACAGGGTTTATAACCTGCGCTGTATGTGTCATGAGCGACTATGACTAATGTGTGTGTCCATGCAACAGTTTCACACCTAGCGGGCATGCAGACAAAGAAAACAGTTACATTCTGTTTTTTTTCCCCCCCTCACTGTATTTACGGTCAAATATGGCGGCGTGCCGGGGAATTATGGGTTTCTGCCAGAGACAGTATAGAGGAGGCAGGGCGCTCTAGCGGTTTTGAATGGGAAAATCCGTAACGCTAAAGATGGCGGCGCCGACAACGTAAGACGTGTCGTCAGTGAAAGCGGCCGATTGACGCACCTAAATCATAAAGAAAAGACTTTCAGGTTTTACGCAGCCGCCGAACTTTGTTATTTACGATTAACTGATGCAAACTGCGCCCACTTGCACAATAATCTGAAATAATATTTTAATACTGAGGACTGCATTCATGAATCGTAATTTTACCGTTTCGTCAAGCACAAAAAAATAGGTTCTTCTGTGACGACGGTGTCCTTTGGAGCAAATTTTAAGACTCCGCGTTGTATGCAATTCATCAGTGTTCCTACATATGTAATGTAATGTTTGTATGTCAGAGCTTTAGATACAGACGACTCCCCATTCAGAGAGATAGGAGTCTTGTCTTGGGAGTCAGGAACTTGCTGCCTAGTTGGGCGTTACCAAGATGGAGCCCGAGTGAACCGACTTCTCTTAAAGGGACTTTGTTTCTGCCCAATTCTGAACCATTTTTTAGATTATGGGATTATTTTTGGTGTATTTAATCGAGCTGTTGAGATGTAAAATCCCACATAGGATCACATCGATATGTCATAGGATTTTAGAAAATACAACCAAGGTCTTTAACTCTAATATTCACTTGTATTTTTCTGTAAACTAAAGTGGAAACTTTGACTGTAACTCCAATTTTGGTGATGAAAACCAACAACAGGGGTTTTGGGAATGAACGGCAAAGACGGCATCCGTTTTAGTGCTGAAACGATTAGTCGATTAACAGAAAATCAATCGATGTGGATTTTGATAATCGATTAATTGTTTTAGTCTCTTATTGAGTAAAAATACCAAACATTTGCTGGTTACAGCTTTATAACTGCTAAGATTTGCTGCTTTTCTCCGTTTCATATCATTATAAAATAAATCCTTTTGGGGTCAGACTAAGGAAGACATTTGAAGAATCACCTTGGGCTCTGGTAACTTTTGATGGGCATTTGTCATTATTTTTGCCATTTTATAGACTAAATGATTCATCAGAAAAATAATTGCTCGGTTAATCAGTAATGTTTCTTCATGCAGAGTGTGTGTCAGCTCACCCAGCACGGTGACGGAGACCTGCACGGAGGAGACGTAGCGCAGGGTCTTGGGGTTGAAGGCAATGCAGTGATACTTTCCACTTTGCGCCGCTTGGATGTCGCTCAGAGCCAGAGCCCCGTCCGCAGACTTCACCATCGCCCCGTCGTGGTACCATGTGAACGTGGCGGGCGGGACGGACACGGCGGAGCAGAGCACGGTGAGGTTGGAGCCCTTCCTGACATACATGGGAGGAGGAGTGATGCCGGTCCAGTCTGGTCCATCTGGGGAGAAAAGGTTCAAGGTTTTTCACACTGAAAATGGAAAATGAATGAAGCTTATTCAGGCAATCATACTGTACACCTGTTTGACAATTTTATATTTTGCGTCATTCCTGCAAATTCCTAATTTCTTCTCTCCTCCTTTTACTCTCTGAGCTCAGACCAATGTGTCAGTTTGCTGATATATCAGCCCAATATTGGCCTTTTATTAAATACTGGATATGGACTAGTCAGTGTCGTTCCTACAAAAAAACAGACTGTAAAACCTGCAATGAAATAGTATTTTCTTTGCACATTTTTTTTATTAATTTAAAGTTTCTATCATGTTTTTCTGTAAATTCTTCTAATTTAAAAGGCAGTAATGTCTCCCAGAGTTTCCCTATACCATTGAATAGGTGTGGTGTCTCTCAGCCTTAAAGAGCTGCTGACACTAAAAGAGTTTCATCAGTCTGGTTTCAGTGGAGAGTTTTAGTGTCCCATGATGCTCTAAAAGCTGTTTCAGAGGCTTTTACACCCTGATGAGAAGAAAATTCTGGGGGGAAACACTGAACCCTTGTCATTTTCGGCATGATCCCTTATAAAAAGTCACATATGAAGACACGCATGAGAATTCAAAGCACTTGTTGAGAGAGAGAGAGAGAGCAGTGTGAATCTGAAGAGCCCCGGCAGAGTTACTGTAAGTCTCAGGTGAAACTGTGATTGGTCAAAGCCACACCCGTGTGTTCCAGTCAAACGGGCGGCGGTGAGATGAAGATCTAATCGCTCCAGTGTTTCCTGCCAGCTGGCGTCCGCCCAGCCGCGGCCGGACTGGGTCGCCCACTCCGCTCTCACACAGTTCAGACACAGTTTACACTTTCTGAAACTCCATACTTCACTGAACCTGAACATGTTGAACGTTTGGTTTGTGTTCAGCATGATGTGGGCTGATAGTGACGGGGCAGAATGACAATATGGGCAAAATCACCAGTAAAGATCAAGAAATATCAAAATATGTGACGTGGCAGTGGAGCTACTACTGCATAAAACATGAAGCTGCAAACAAAAACATAACAAAACAATAAAGAACCGATACTTCCCCATACTTTCCATAATTTAGACTATTCCCAAATAATTCAATATTATCGTTTGTTGTTGTGCATACTAATTAAAATTTAAGTTTAATATACTTTATATCACCATGCATTTCAATGCAATGAACATCAATTTGATTATTTAACATGTGATTTTGCACGTTAGAAGATATTGTTATATATCGATATGGAAATTGTTTCTTATGATTATTGTGATATTAATTTTGTCCATGTCGCCTTATGCCAAACTTTTCAAGACCTACAAATCTTCTCATTCTTCTTCTACGCTTTTCCTGCTTCTCCAGATCTGCAGAGGTCTATTTTTTGGGGGTAACATCCAAAGGATTTTGCATAATCTATGTGCAACACAGTTTTTTGGCAGAAGGGACAGTTAAATCAGAGCATGTATATTTGACAGTTTAGGAGAATACTTATTGTGGCACGTTTACAGAAAATGTGGATTGCTTTAGGCATTGACTTCCTCAATTAAACCACTGAATTAAAATGTAACACTGACTGCAGGTTTCCCTTCCCTGTGATGTTGGAAATCTAGGAATTTAGTCAGTGAAATAAAAAATGACTTTTTCAACTTGTTAGCAAAGTTTCCATGTCATTAATATAGGCCTATTTAACAATAAATGCCAAAAAATATATATTTTCTTGTATTTTTATATCAAAATACTATTATTTTTACTTTTCTTTTTTCTTTTTAGTGGTGACCTCATGCTGTACCAGTAGGCGTCAACCAATGAAATCATCCCAGATTTTTGAACAATCCTGCCCCTCCCATCAAAATAAAACTTCCTCTCTCTCCCTAACTGAAATCCCATTGGTTTACACATTTGAATGATCTCTTCCCTCGTTAAGTCCCGACCCAACATCCTGTTTCAACCACAAATACTTCAAATTACAGAAGTACAATGCTGTCAAAGTGCCGCTTCACTGTGACTTCAAGCACATCCTCAGTGTGAGTGGCTCTGGGTGCGAGTGTCAGTTATGTATTATGTAAAATATAAAGCCCATACTTTACAGCTTGGTGCTTTTATACAGCCTTATCATACAGTCTGACCAATTAAAAAAATCTCCAACCCGACCCGGTAAGTTGATGATTAATGACGACAGGCTGTGTGAGGTGAAGCGGGGGTTAGCAGTGTGATTTCACTGCCTTTCGGGTTAGTCATGGACAGGAGTGTGTACACAGTGTGGTTCAGTCAGGGAGGGAGCGCCCGGGCCAAACACAAAACCTCGCAGCCCACAATCTAAACTGCTGCCAGACCAGAAAAAGAAGAGTGAAGAATGCTTAAACTCCCATTTCAGGAATTTTAGGGATAGGAGCAGGTTTCAGTCTCATAAATGATCACAGGTGGAAGTAGCTAATTATATCTTACTCTTGTTACTGTAATTGAGCAGCTTTTTTGTGTACTTGTACTCGTATTATTTTAAAAGATTTTGTGTCTCTCCATCAGCGACAGAAACTGGATCAACGTAAACTGACAAACTGTGGATCCATTCACAGTGAGAGGAGGAATCTGACTTTACTTTGTTTGTGGAGTTTATTTTGCAATTTCTAATGTTTCCGGTTAAAAGAATCTAGTTTGAACTCTGTCCTCTCTCCTGTTAGAATCACATGGAAAAGATCACAGCTAACAACGTTCGCTTTTCTAAAAAGGAACTCAGTAACTTTTTTACTGAAGCAGATTTTTTTTACACCAGTACTTTTACTTCTACTTAATCAGCAAAATAGCAATACTTCTACTTGAGTAGGACATGCTAGTACTGTTCCCACCACTGTAAATGATCATATAAATCCAAGTAAGAAAAACTAATTGAACGCTTGTCGAATGCCTTGTCGGGGTGTGAAAGAGTGACAGCAACTGACTCAGTTTTGACTCCCTTTTGTTGTCCGGTGGGTGTGGAGTTCATTCAGTTCAACACTGCAAGGCAAGGCTCAGTGGTAATGCAGTAATGAAAGTGCTAACGAATGAATGAGTGAATGAGTAAGCAAATGACTGCTTAACGGTCGTCAGTGTGGATTAACTGAATAAAAATCGTTTTGACAGTAGATAACCAAATGAGAAACGTTATCTGTGTTCCACCTTCTGTAAAACAGCCAAAAAGGTTTTTTGTCTCGTTTAAAGTGGTAATCTAATTGTTTTTTTTTATTTTATTTAGTCTCCATCACCTCTCGCTGTGGTGTTTCTGCACTGCTCTTCCCACAGATCACCTGTCAATCACACAGTGTGGGCGGAGCTTGGACTTTCTGTTGATGCAGTTTCTCTTTTCTCTGTCTGTTCAGACATGGTGGCTATCACTGCTCATGCTAACTACCCAGTTCTTCTTCTTCTAATGTTTGAAAACGTCAAAAACGTCACAGTGTTTTACTTTAATCAACCTTTAAAACCAGCAGCAGAGGTGCAGAACTCACAGCTGACAGACTGGTTGAAGGGGGCGCTCCTCTCCGTCTCCAGCTTGTTGGCGGCGGTGCAGTAGATGGGACCCATCAGGTCCGACCTCAGGACCTCATTGATTGTCAGTTTACTGGACGTGTCTTCCTGCAATTCAATTCAATGAGTAAACGGAATGAATAATGAAAAATGAATGAGCAAATAAATGAATGAAGGACTGAATGAATGAACCAAAAGATGAATGAATCAGTGAATGAAAAGCTTGATTATTGATGAGGAAATTTAACCTGCACATGATCAGCCAAACACAAGCATATTCAATTCAATTCATTTAATAAACGTTACTTATGGCTGAGGTGTTACGGCGAGCAAAACCTCACCTCAGTCAGCGTCAGTCTCTTGCCGTCGGCCACTATGGGCGCGGTGCCGTTGCTCCAGGAGAACTTGAGGAAGGATCCCTTGGCGGAGCAGGTGAGAACCACGGTGCTGTTGTGCTCGATGGCCTCGGGCACGCTGGAGGTGATGGTCAAGGCCGACACCGGCTCTGCAGAGAGAGAGACGGGAGACGGAGGTCAGACTGGTGAAGCCGTGTTTACACCTGTATGACACCGGCAGAGGTTAGCGGCTCCGGTCCCACTCACTGCACTGTAAGGCAGGGCTTCCCAAACGTTTTCATGTCGGACACCCCGCAAATAGATGGACCCCATTTAATAAGATTTAAGATATTGTCCTATGGAACCCTATCTGAGAAGATTATTGGTGTTAAATATGACTTGGTGCAGAAATATATAACTATATAGACTGTAGTTGAGGTGATATCAGCAGGATGGAGAGTGAAACCTATGAGGAAAAATGTCATTGTCCTAACCTCTAGGGAGTGAAATAATAGTGAAATTAAACTACTGCTCATTTTGGGGACCCCCTGAAATTCCCTCAAGCACCCCTGTGGGGCCCCCGGACCCCACTTTGGGAACCACTGCTGTAAGGCGCTTAAAAGAAAAATCCATCCTCTCCTTTTTGTCATGAAGTGTTAGAATTTACTGTTTTCTGTTGTACCCACTTTCCCTCAACCTGCCTCGTCTACTTCTACTTCAGTTAGTGATTTCCTACGTTTCCCAGAATGCCTTTCAAGACCCCCCCCCAGAGAAGTGCTGTGGACTTGTTATATTTAGCTGTGGGTTTTATGTGTAGGTGAAGAGAGCTTCCTGTTACTCAAACCCCAAACTGTCTCTCTGCTGCAGTGCATTCTGGTCTCTCTCCTGCTCCTGTGGGTGGAGAAACTGGTCTCTCTCCTCTTCTACGATGGATTTCTCTCCTGTATGATTGTTGAACGTCTCTCGGTGCAAAATGGCGGCTCTAGAAAGAAGCCCTCGCTCTTTGATTCTGAGGGACTGACACCAAAACCTGACGTTTACCGCCGATGTTTTACATCCTGAAACATTTTCTCATATCAGACTCCACTGTAGCTGCTGGAGGACGTCACGCCATCTACATCTAGGCGGTTATCCTTGAGAATAAGAAAAATAAAAAACCAAACCACAAAATGGACCCAGGAATGCAACGTGCATCGCCAATTACAGTTTTAACAGCGCTTAAGTGTTTCAGGGTGGATTTCTCCTCTAAGAGTGTTGACTGAATAGTGTTTTCTTTGTTAAACGCCCTTTTAATTTCGCCGATGAAATCCCACGACAATGAGCTGAATGGAAGCACGATTAAATTCACGGCAATTTTGATAACCTGCCCACCTGAGGCCGGTTTTCTCCTCACACAGACCTAATTGTACTCTCAAAGCAACATTTGAATGGAGATAGTGAGGGAAATCGCAGGCGACTAGACCTGCCGGACTCGTTCTCGTGATCCTTTAATTCCATCTAAAGTGTACGGGGCTGTTTACTGAAGATGAGGCAACGGTAGGTGTGTGGGAACAATGTAGGAAGCGAAAGGAGTGGTAACCAGTTCTGACAGCAGGGAGAGAGAGAGAGAGAGAGAGAGAGAGAGAGAGAGAGAGAGAGAGAGGGACAGTGAGCTTATTTGCATTGCGGTGTGAAAAAGTGTCGAACCAGAGGCCGGCAACAAGAGTGAGGAGTGAGAAATGAATGAATGAAATAGTGACAGAATGAGTGAATGAATGGTTACTTTGGAGCTTGATGGAGGGGAAAGAGGAGAAAGGAAGCCATTTTTTTGGAGAGTTAGCGCCAAAGGGAGGAAGAGCAAAGAAAGAAAGAAACAAATAAAGACCGGGCAACTCCCATATGCAAATGAGTGCAGCTGGTTAAATGAAGCTTAAAAAAATAACCGTCCAAAGATAGGAGGGATTAAGGATGCCGGTTACAGTATTTGACCGTGAAGCGAAGGGACAGGCGCCTATCTGCGGGGCAGTGAGTGACATCACGAGAGGACGAAGAGTCGATCTGCCGTTTATCCAATCCGAGAGCGGATGTGACGCGGCGTTAAAAGTCTCTCGGTAAATGAGGAAACACAAGACAGCCGGCTCTCACTTTTCACTTTTCATCCCAGAAAGTGAGGCGGCCAAGTTCAGATTCAGATTCAGATAGAGTAAAAAGAGCGTGCTCGGGCAGGAGCTTTGTGTCCCTCTTCAATAACATCGCTGTATTTAGTGTCAATATGTCTGTGTGTGCTGAGAAGTGCCGATGTCTTATATTACTGTTTTTCCATTCAGTTTTCCATTTACAAGCTGTGAAACCAACACCAATATCCTGTATTACTGTTCGTTATTGTTTTCCGTGTAAAAAACTGCGAAAACGAATCTGTACTTGGAGGAAAATAAAGTTTCTAAGTTTAACGTCAACCCAAACAAGCACAAAAACAAACAAAATAAACAAGCATATGAAACTGTTTTGAATTGATATAAGAAAGATATTTAGGGCCTTAATTCACAAAATGATGCAGGAAGCAGCTATGGATGTTTTGGCCTTATATTTACACGAGTTTTCAAAATGTTTGCTGGGATATTATTCCATTTCTGGCAGCAGGCAGGTGCAAATGTTTCATGTGGACGGTGTTTGGGGAGTGACAGCACCCACGGAGTATGCAAACTTTTAAAAATTTTTTGCATGTTTGCCGTATCTCGTCATTGACCCTGTATGAAGAGATCAGGACTCCACACACAGGACCTGTCTTGCCCTTTTTTAATTAAAAGTGGGAGACATGTGACTCACTTCAAACTCAAGCAAGCATGACAACGTCCCAGAGAATCTCTAATATGTCTCTGTGTGTGTGTGTGTGTGTGTGCGTGCATGGGGCGGGGGGGTTTACTGATGGGTCCCGTCTACTGCTTGCTTTTACATGTTGATGATCGATCTTGCCTTGTTTATGTGCAGGAGCCAAACAACTGATGTGCCAGAGGTAAAGAGGTCTCACACACACACACACACACACACACACACACACACATCATACTACCACCAACACCAACACCCATCCAACACACACTCCCGAATTTAACCCTTGGACATAGCCTACAGAATATTGAGGCATTTAGTTATTATCTTGGCACCTTTCGTTAGCAACAACTCCCGAATTGCTTGATGTCTTTGCCAAAGCTAACATTTACGGTTCTGCAGGCTTGTGTGAATCTGAAAGGTTTTTTTTGTGTGGTTTTTTTTAATGCTGCCCTAAGGTGGCACAAAACCCAGCAACACTGTGCTGTAAAACACCCAGTGAGTGAAGTCAGTGACGTCATTACAGACTCCTACGGACAGCTATGGTTCCCCCACCCACCCACACACACACACACACACACACACACACACACACACACATACCACCACCATCACGCAAGTAACTACAGTAGCAAGAGCCACACCCTAAGCAGCCCTAAGAAAGACTTTGCTGAGTTTTACCCATTTTCCGTTGATTTCAAGGTTTCATCATGGCACATCCTGTGAGCACTGCTGCTGCCTTACTGTCTTCTTGACTTTTGTGAATCCCCCTTTAATCACTTATCTACACTGACTACTGATTGTAAGAGGAACATTTTGTAATCATGAAATTGAAATGTTGAGGCCAAATTTAAAACATAACCTGCGGGTCCATCGACCATAGCCTACTTCAGATAAACTAGTTCTCATTCAACCGAAGCAAAAAGCCACTCCTGCAGCAGGCCTACTTTACACTGATTTTTACAACAGCCAAGAGGCGTTGTTAGGCACCAAGCCAAGTGGAGTATTAACAAGCAAATGTTCAATAAATCTTTTATTTTTAATCGATAATAAATGAAAAGAATAATATGATTAACTCTTATTGTTCCGCCAAGCAATATAGTCCTTGAATGTAGTGGTTGCTAAGCGACATAATGGTGTGAGTTAGCGCACTGATATCTAAACTAACTGTTACCCGGCAGTAACAGGTGTGCCTACTGCCTTCATCGGTTACGTGCTCCTGTACTATGCTGAGAACGTCAAACATAACTCCATTCAAATATCTGGCAATTTAATGTGGCCTTGCTTAACGGTAAAGGTACAAACTTCAAAAAATACAACTCAAGACCTTTTCTGAATTATTAGGAGCCACTGTTCAATTCGGCATACATATAATCCAACAAGCAACCCTTATTTCAACAAAATCCCAATTTTTAGACAAAACAACCATCCACCAAAATACACCGTGGCGGGCGGCAGCTAGCAGCGCGAGGCAATTAGTTAAACGGTAGATCGGAACTGTCCACATTATAACGACTAAAAATAAAGACTCACCCAGAACTCGCAGCTTGGTCTCTCCAGTCTTAGTCCCTTCTGTAGCGGTCACCAAACTGATGGAATAATCCCCGTTGTCCTTCGCCTCCAGGGGCCCGAGGGTCAAGAACCGATTGGTCCGGTTCACGGACACTCTTCCCTTGTAACCGTCGGCCACCGTCACCGCCGCATCGGTCACGGTAACAATGGATATCAGGTCAGTCCCGTCGCTGAAAGACCAGACAATGGCGATGAACGGCTGTTTGGGGTCAATCAGGGTTTCGAAAGTCACATTTCTCCCCAAAACTGCGTCCACTGGACCCACCGGCAGGAGGTCCTGCCCCGCACAGCATCCTGAAATGGAGAAAACCAGTTTCAAGGTTCATTTTTACCAGTCAGATATGACTGAAAAAAGGTATGCCGCCTTCCACATCCTTCTATGGCTGGTTTTGATTTTTTTTTTTAAAAGAACAATAGTGATCCTATAATAACTTCTACAAGGATACTATACAAAACTATATTATAGCGCTACTATAGGAAAAAATAAATAAAAAAAACACCATAAAGTACTATAAAGTCACTACTGAGAACCACAGACACAGTTGAAGTCCCAATATGATTTTTATGTTCCTCTTAGAGATATTCTGGTTCCCACAGAATATATTTAACGTTATTTTAGTTTGCATTTAACATTAAATAAACAGAAAACGCCCCTCGGGGCAACCTGCAGAACAAATTTTCCATGAACAAATTATGAGACACACAGCAAAACACCACAAACTTCGCGTAACATCCCTGTTCAATCTGTAGATAAATCATAAATTTGTAAAGTTTTCAGTTTTACCAATAAGAGAGAGGAGAAACAGAAGCGACTTCATGTTCAGCAGATCCATCAGGACGGTTCAAGTCTTCCCAGCAGGCGACAGAGAAAAATGCGCCACTACCTGCTGCTTTTAGCAAGACACACCCAGGCAAGGTGAGCACACACACACACACACACACACACACACACACACTCTCTCTCTCTCTCTCTCTCTCTCTCTCTCTCTCACCCCCTCCCTCCCACACAATACACACCTCTCACTCATACCCATTCATGCACACACATACTTACACACACACACACACTTTCTCACACACATATACATGTACACACACAAATTCTCTCTCTCTCTCTCTCTCTCTCTCTCTCTCTCTCTCTCTCTCACACACACACACATACCCCCACACACACACTCATCCTCTCCCGCCCCCTCCTCTACACACACACCCACACACACTCTGTCTCTCTCTCAAACACACACACATGCTTTCTCTCTGGCTCTTTCTCTCACATAAACACACACACACCTACGCATGCACGCATGAAAGCACACACACACACACACACACACACACACATGAAAACACACGTAATGAGTGCGAGTCATTTTTGAGTGAATTACTAAAGTTCCTACACAAAGGTCAAAGGTCGTTTTGAAATCACCTGCTTCAAATCTGTCATTCACACATTTGTTTTTCTTTATAAACATATTGGGAAATACTGAATCCCCCTTCTAATGCTGCTGCCAAATGTTGTTCAGCAGGACGCTGCTGACACCCGGTGGATATGTGGGAAAACACAGAGAGAGAGAAAAACATCCTCGGTGGCTCCAGATGATCCAGAGAAGATCTCCAGTCCAGATTTTATGCTGATAATCAAGAACACGTTAAATTTGCCAGATTCCTGAATGGAGTTTGGTTTCTGCCAGTCGATCAGCGGTGAAATCAGAAGTCACGGCATCTTCAAAGTAATAGGAAGCAGCTGCTGCATATCTTTCTTATTAAAGGGGCGATAAGTTAATATATGACTTTTCATCTCCGAGCTGTGTTGCCAACTCTCTTCCGAGGAAAGTAGCTTTTGGCTGCTCAAAAAAGTCACCAGATGACATCTTAAACTAATTTGCTCATCGGTATATATTTGCTGCATCGATCCTGCTCTCCCTCCATTACTGTGTATGGGAAGAACTGTGATCATCGGACACCTTTGGATTAGATGGACAAGCAGTGTAAATCACATTAACAGCATTTCCCGTGGTTGGAGAAAGTTTACAAATTTGGCTGGCAACAAATTTGCCAATTTGGCAACAGTGTGACCAGTAAATTGCAGCAGCATCGACAGGTTTCTGGCACAGCTTACTTGGCTTGCAGCTGACATTAACAGTAAAGTCACATTTTCATAACAGAGAGCAGCAAGCTAACTAATTAGAGCAGAGACCCAACAGAAACACTGAGGGGGGAATTTGTCTTGAAACTCCAGTGGGTCGGGAGTTTTTGCTGCAAAACAGAGTACAGGCCAGAAAGTGAGTTTTGAAAGCCATAAATCGAAGTAATCATTGAGTCATTGGTATTGATCAACAACCCTGTCAACCCCCTGCAGATAGATTATGGTCATTTAGCGCTATAGGCCAGGAAAAATCTACTATTACCCCTTTAATCTATTTAATTTCAACATCCAACATGAATCAAACTTGAGTCTTCATCTGTATGTTTATACTCTCTGGCTGTCCTCTCTTGACCCCCCTCCCACCCACACACACACACACACACACACACACACACACACACACATACATGCACATACACACTCACACAAGTACGGAACATTTTCTGTGTCACAATCCAACAATAAATGATCACATGTAATGGCAAAAACATAAAATCTACAAATAACAAATATTCGCATCAAATAATGAAAAGACAACCATAAAAAATAAAAAAAAGAACAAGAACAAAAAAGCCTCCACAAACATGAATTAACAAACAACCTCATCTAATTTTTATGTTAAGGTGTGGATCTACTGTTTGCCACTAGATGTCATGATTTCATTATTTGACATTCATTATTTAATAGCTGCGAGTATTCCTTGTTTGATGTGGTCATTTGTTATTTGATCCTGCCAATCAAAGGCTCTGCCCCTCCTCTTCTCTTTTTTTAGGCTTTCATCACTTTGTTTTTAACTGTTTTAGCACTAAACTAAAACTACAGTGGCAGCCATTGTAGCAGTCCTGCCTCTTCTTCTTCTCTTGAATATTACACAGTAGACTCTTAAGTAAACTCTAATCTCTCTCAAACAACTCTAAAAATGCAACAATGTCAAAGATTTTACTGAGTTACACTTTATTTAAGGAAACCAGTCAGTTGAAATCCTGTATTTCTGACCCGGGGCTGTCCTGCACCTGTCCTGACACTGTGGGGAGTCCTGGGACTTTCTGCCATTGTCCACTGTCTTGGAGTCACCTGATCTGTCTTGTTCTACTATGGTTTTGGGGTGTCCTGTCACTGTCCTGGCGTATCGTCCCACTGACCCTGCAAACATCCCCTTTGAATTTGGAATCAAGTCTCCATCTCCGCTTAGTTTTAGATTGATGTCTTAAACATGATAATTGTCTAACGGCAGAAATTCCACATAGAGATCAACACCAAAATCTGATCACTTGTTCCTTGGCCCAAGGTCGATCTGTGTGCACCAGATTTCATCGCAACCTGTTCATGAGTTTTTGAGACATCCTGCTGACAAACACACAGACAGACAAACTAACAGGTGAAAACACAACCTCCTTGGCAGAGATAATAACTACAATCAGTAGAATCAGTGAATGTCTATAAAGTAAAGTGTTCCTTTCCCTCGCTGCCTGCTGCTGTGAGAATAAACCAGTTCTGTTTCCTCCATCCAGATTTGTCACGTCACAAAACTGCTCTGACATGTTTGATTTGCTCATGTCTGGTCTTGTGAGTTTTAATCACGCCTGGTAAACAAGACAAGTAGGAAATGTAGGGGATAAAATGGAGGAGATTCTTCAGTGACTCAAAGGCTCTGCAACAAGACGCTGTTATAGCCATTTTACTACAAAATATACGACTGAGGGGTCCAAGCACACCTTGAAAAAGAGATAAACAATCATGACACCAAGAGCAGGTGAAGCCCAGGTGTGCGTCACAAAGCAAGGCTGGAAAACACGTCAGTCGACTAGACGATGTTCGCATTTGGCAGCACAGGACATAAAATAACAAATTCATAACTTCCAAAGAGAAAGTTTTTTTATGGCAGCAACAATTTCTAGAAGCAGGCGTGATGTTTTTCAAATATATTTTTGAATTAAACTCTTCAATTCTAAATATCAAAGCCTCAAGACTGTCCCAATACTTTTGAATTTGTCTGTAGGTCGTTTTGGGAACAGACAATGGGACATAACAGTTAAATGACAAAATAACAATAACAAACAAGTAAAAATGTAGTTTTATTGTCATAATGTATCAATAAAAATATTCAAATCATTGGCCCCAGGGTGGACCAGTGGAAGGCAGATGTCCAGATCTAAACTACTTCCTCCTCACAACTTCCGGCTCTGCTTTCTTCTCTGAGCTGCTGCACCAGCTGACACCTAAACAATGAGAACACAAGAAACAGATACAAGACAGACACATTTCTTGGTTATTTTTCTTATTATATTGTTATTATTCTGTAGTGGGTTAGGGTACTAGCAGGCAAAGTTTGAGAGATCTGAGGGCCATCTACAAGAGTTCATATGGTGTGTAACAACACCTATCAATGAAGCCACTTTTGCATATTTTTATACAAAATATTTCATATATGACAGATGTGGCACAATAGCAGTATCTTAAAATCTTTCCTGTCTGTTTCCACTGTCAAATATCAAACATAAAATCTATCAAAACAAATATGAACCACAAATATGAACGGCTTGTCAGAGCAGAATGAATTTTGTTATGTACTGACTGTGGTCAAGTTGTGATAATATGCTTGGCATATTAATTGCTGCAGGCAGCTACTGCACATGTAGTTCTCTTTTTATAATATTCTGTTTTACCTCTCTCCTGTCTCTCCCTGGAACATTTTTCAGGACCTCCATTATCTGCATCTCGACATCTTCATCCACGGCTCCTGGAAGAGAAGCCTTTACAGCTCCTGTAACCACAGAAAAAACATATCATTTTTGGGCATTAGAATACTTTTTGTTACATTTATAAAAGCTCATCTAATAAAGATGTGGATTCTGACTATATGTCTTGACTCACGTTTGATCAGTGTAGACACTCTCTTCTTCCTCTGTCCATCGAGGCTGAAAGCGCTCCAGGCCTGGTTTGTAGCTACAGCCATCATGGTCCTCCTCACATTATCTGATACTGTCTGCCCTCCAACCAGGCTCAGAAAATTGAGCTGAGGAGAAATCGAGTTTTTGATCAGAATTTGAGTTTTGTTGCATATAATATTGTTTTTATTCTGTATAAAATTTAAGAAAAAAGACAGATTGCTACATGTTTTTTTAGAGTATGACTATATCCTGACAGCTACTGTTGGGCCTTTGTGCTAAGATGATGTGTGCAAAATTTCAAGTGTATCAGACTTAAAGCCAATGAGTTATGGTAATTTAAAGTTATGTTGCTATAGCGCCACCCATTGGCAGACATGCTGTGAGCCGAATTTCGTGAAGATGGGATCAAAGTTGTAGGAGGAGTTGTGAAAAATGTGTTTTGGACAAAATTCAAAATGTTTGGTTGCTGTAGCTCTTGCGGTTTCTGAGATCCAGATACCTTCAGGGCAGAAGAAGAAGACCCCGAATAAGCCTACGCATTACCAAATTATGAACTCACAACTTGTTTAAAGTACGCCTTGTCCCGGAGCTGATCCTCTAATTTTTGAAGCTGTTCCTCAGAAGTGCAGGGCAGACGCAGACGCAGCCCCTCCAGCACCTGCTGCCCCCCGTCCCCCTGAAGACTAGTGGAGTTCAACATATGAATAATCTTCTGCTGGTTGTCCAGTATTGTATTCAACTTCTGCAAAGTCATCATCTGAAAATCTTTGAGAAAATAAAATGGAAAACACAGAACATTAATGTCACTGACAAAGGCTTTCTAATTATCTTGAAACAATTACATTAGATTACATTACATTACGTCATTTTAGCAGACGTTTTTGTCCAAAGCAACTTGTGAACGAGTGAATTGTGTTCATTCACTGAGAGTTGTAACACAGCACATATTTCTCTGCCAATAAAATAAAGATACACATTTACCGTCAGGCCTTGACTGCTGGCTGTCACTGGAAGAAGCCGGACAGGGGAGAACTGACAAGGAGCAAGAAATGTGTTGTGAACCTTCAGAATGAGCAGATTCACAACATTTGATCTGTCCTGACATATATCAACACAATCCATATTGATAATGTTGTGGCCTCGAGTGGCACCATAACTGTATAAAATGACCCTATCCCTATGACCTCAAACCAAATTGTTGGGATAACAAACATGTACCATTGGTATGTTTCCCGCTACTTTTTGGAGTAGTTCACACGACTCAAATTTAAAAAGGAAATTAGAATATTAAAGGGATGGTGAACTTTGGAGGTAGCTTGGGTTGTGTAGCTTCCTGGACGTAATATAACCCCATAATCAGTGATTCTTTTATCTTATTGTTATCTGTTGCTTCAGGGCTCCGGTAGAGACGACTGGAAAATTGCAAAATACTGTCAAAATGCTGCTTCATTGTGACTTTAACCACATCCTCATTGTAAGTGGCTCTGGATACGGGTATCAGTTAAATATAAAATTAAAATTATTATAATTATAAAATGATGTGCATGTAAAATGTAAAGGTCATACGGTATAGTTTGGTGCACCGAGCAAAACTGCTCTCATACTAACTCATACAGTCATACCAATGGCTGCTTAACTGTCATCAGTGTGTAGTGTAGATTGATTGAATAAAAATTACTTCAGCAGTAGATAACCAGATGCGTCATGTTGTGTGTATACGTTCCAATCACTTTCTGTAAAACAGCCAAAATGTTTATTTTCTCTCTTAAAGTTATAATCTGTGAGATTCTTGTTTGTTTTATTTTAGTCTCCATCTTTGTCCCTCAGCCTCACTGTGGTGTTTCTGCACTGCACTTCCCACAGATCACCTGTCAATCAAACAGTGTGGGCGGAGCTTGGATTTTCTGTTGCTGCAGTTTGAGTTTCTCTTTTCTCTGTCTGTGCAGCCATGGTGGCTATCACTGCTCATGCTAACTACCCAGTTCTTCTTCTTCTGTTAATTCCAAACAAACCGGAAACGTAAAACGCATCACTTCCTGTGTAGCAGAGGATTTTTCCCAGGAAAGAGCTACCAGACACCGGCTGTTTAGAACAGACAGTGGAAAAGCTTTTATCAACTGGATATGGGTTGGATAACTGCTGTTCGAGCAACTGGTGATAGAGAGAAGTAAAACAAACATTTATTTACATAAAAAGTCATGGATTATAGAGAACCAAAGTCTGGCGTAATTTTGTTGGCTGTAAGTTAGCATTTCTGCCATTCTTCGTGAGGTCCGATATTTGGTTTGTCAAGGTTTGAATTCATAGGTTTGTCATGGTAAGTTAAAAACTATAGTAACTATTCAATGTAACGCTATGAAATCTTAATAATTCTGGAGAATGAGCTCTGGTAACCAAAATGTGTATAAACGAGAGGTAAGGAAGTCGCTCATCAGTGCTATTGTAATCCGCTTTCCCCAATGCTTATCATTTCATTAGCAAAAATCAATATTAAACCTTACTATGTAAAACATCAAAACTAACAAAGGTAATGCTGGTGGATGTACTGGGTCATGTCTTGGGTATTTGTTCAACACAGCCCTTTTTAAACTTATCTGTGGCATACCAAGTCATGCAAAATGACGACTTCCACTTCCATATCAGGCTAGGTAAACACTGCATCTCGCAGCCAAAGATGCCACCTAGAGGCAATCTCACGAAGCATTGATGACTGACTGTCTGACTGGATATGACTGAATATACCTCCAAAATTAGAGGTGCAGTACTCACAGCTGACAGACAGGTTGAAGGGGGCGCTCTTCTCCATCTCCAGCTTGTTGGCGGCTGTGCAGTAGATGGGAGAAACCAGGTCTGACCTCAGGACACCAGTGATGATCAGGGTACTGGACATGGCTTTCTGCAATTCAGTAAAATCCACTCCAATCCAGTCCGGACCAGTCCATTTTAATAAACTTAATAAACTTAATAGTTATGGCTGACGTGCAGCAAAAACAATCATAACACAAGTAAAACCTCACCTCGCTCAGGGTCAGTCTCTTGCCGTCGGCCACTATGGGCGCGGTGCCGTTGGTCCAGGAGAACTTGAGGAAGGATCCCTTGGCAGAACAGGTGAGAGCCACGGTGCTGTTGAGCTTGATCGCCTCAGTCACATTGGACTTAATAACCAAGTTGGACACCGGCTCTGGAGAGAGGAAGGAGGAGTTTGTTTGCATGGTGAAGCGGCTCTGTATGACAACAACCTCCCATCAAAATACACCGTGGCGGGCAGCAGCTAGCAGCGTGAGTCAGTTCTAAAAGTTGAAGGAAGGATCGGAACTGTCCACATTATAACGACTGAAAATAAAGACTCACCCAGAACTCGCAGCTTGGTCTCTCCGGTCTTAGTCCCTTCTTTAGCGGTCACCAAACTGATGGAATAATCCCCGCTGTCCTTCTCCTCCAGAGGCCCGAGGGTCAAGGACCTGGTGATCCGGTTCACCGACACTCTTCCCTGGTAATCGTCGCCCACCGTCACCGCCGCTTCGGTCACGGTAACAATGGATGTCAGATCAGTCCCGTCGCTGAAAGACCAGACAATGGCGATGTACGGCTCTTTGGGGTCCATCAGTGTTTGGAAAGTCACAGTTTTCCCCAAAACTGCATCCACTGGACCCTCCGGCAGGAGGTCCTGCCCCGCATAGTATTCTAAAATAAAGAATACCAGTTTCAAGGTTCATTTTTACCAGTCAAATATGAGTGACGGGTCAAAAAGCCCTGTGGCATGGGCTGGTTTTAATAAAAGACTTGGTGAGTGTGTAAGAGGGAAGATGTGATATTGTTGTGGATATTTGCCCTAGTAATTTTGGGCCAGGGACAGCCACCGTAGGGGGGGGTGGACAAAAGGAGGAAGAGAAGAACAAGAGAGAGAGAATGTTTTAGCTTTCATGCAGTTGTCTGTGTGTGTGTGGCCAAATGGAAAGTTCCCAAAGAGTCTGATATCAACACAATTTAGAGTCAGCTTCAATAGGAATTAAAAAACAGGGCACCACATACAGACAGCATTAACAGATCTCATCTGAAAGACTGAATTCCAACCTTGAATTTAAACCCACATAATGAACACAGGTGATGACTATGTGAAAGATAACTACACTAAGGCGCACTCAATCAGGCAATGACAAGTGAATATGAAATATACAAGAGTTGAATTGTGGTGATGAATGGATAGCAATAGGAGTCGGTGATTATGTGTGCATATAAGAATGATAGACCAACATTTCAGCAGACAGAATTACAGGAGTTGAGCAATGGAAGATACGAATCAGCTTAGAGATGGACAATAAAGGGGCGACAGTGTCAACTGCCTGAGAAACACTGACTTTGGTCTAATTGCACATTCATTTATGGGTGTTCCAAGGCTGAAGCGCAAAATAAAGGGAGGGAATCATGGAAATTGGCAGTGGACGTGATATCGTGGTATCAAGAGAAGGTGGCCGTTATCATCTTTTGATTGCACAAGAAATTTACAACCTGGGAAAAGCATGTGTTAGCATTTTGTGCACAGTATGGCTCCACTGAGACCGTCTCTGGAACCGGCTGCAACATCAAAGTGACACAGTCATCTACATAGCTTAACATTTGATCTTTTGATCGCATGCCTAATACAATACACCATTTAAACCTATTGTCAGAGTAGCAGAATGCGCACTCAATATACAGACTGTTACCTAAATATACAAACAGGAAAAGTCGCAGGCTCTTCACTGGATTTGCTGACACTTATTATGAGCCAATGTCTCAGCGACATTGCCTTGATGAAAACAATGCAGCAAAAATATTTGTGCATAATAATTGTAACGACAGTGGAGAGCTGTGTGCGGCTTCTCCAGCTATATTTAACATTACCTTCACAAGGTCTCCATCCCTCCCACCTGTCAGCTGCGGCTCAGTCAGGCTCTCCTGCTCTTACTCCTCCAAGGGAGTTGAAGCTCTTCTTTGGCTTCATTTGGCTTTATTTGTGGTAGGCATTTTTGGTTCACCTCCTCACATCATACAATACTTTTTACCTCCGCTAAATAGCACTTCTGGTGCCCAACTGCATTCACTTTGTTTGTTATGTCGTTCCAGAGTGACTTTGGCCCAGATATTTACACAGTCGCAATTCAAATTAATTAACCGCTCCGCTCATTTAAGTGCCCTGCTTTTGTAAATATCTTGCGTTGGCGGCACCAATTTCCCCCTGCAATCGAATTTGCGCTGCGCCTGGAATTACAACATGTTAGTGGATCCGCGCCTAAACCTTCACCCAGTAACAGATGTGCCTGTATCAGTTATTTTACAGGGGCTTTCGAACTATGTGCTCATGTATAGAGATAACCTCACACATAACGCCATTAAAAAATCTGGTACTTTAATGTGGCATTGCTTATAGGAAAAGGTACAAACAATATAACTCATATAACTATAATTTTTCTGAATTATTACGGGCCACTGTTGAATTCAGCATACATATAATCCAACAAGCAGTAAAATCCCAACTTTTAAACAACAACCTTCCACCAAAATACACCGTGGCAGACAGTAGCTAGCAGCGCGAGTCAATTCTAAAAGTTAAACAGAGGATCATATTATAAGGACAAAAAATAAAGACTCACCCAGAACTCGCAGCTTGGTCTCTCCAGTCTTAGTCCCTTCGCTAGCGGTCACCACGCTGACGGAATAATCCCCGCTGTCCTTCTCCTCCAGGGCCCCGAGGGTCAAGGACCCGGTGATCCGGTTCACCGACACTCTTCCCTGGTAATCGTCGGCCACCCTCTCCCCTGCTGATGTCGCGGTAACAATGTTTACCAGCTCAGTCCCGCTGTTGAAAGACCAGATAACGGCGATGAACGGCTCTTTGAGGTCAATCTGGGTTTGGAAAGTCACAATCTTCCCCAAAACTGCGTCCACTGGACCCTCCGGCAGGAGGTCCTGCCCAGCATAGCATTCTAAAATAAAGAATACCAGTTTCAAGGTTAATTTTTACAGGTCAAATATGAGTGACGGGTCAAAAAGCCCTGTGGCATGGGCTGGTTTTGACAAAAGACGTGGTGAGTGTGTAGCTTAGAGATGGGCAATAAAGGGCCGACAGTGTTAACTGCCTGAGAAACACTGACTTGGATGAATTCATATTGAATAATGGAATTGTCAATGTCTTTATCAGATACCACAATCTTATGGATCCCATGTCTGGAGAATATTGACTTGGCATGTGTGATCACTTGCTTTGCCGTTATGACTGAAAAAAGAGCAAACTCAGTGTAATTAAAATCATAATCCGCAATCGCTAATTAGCCGGTGGAATATGCTGGTTATATATTAATATCTCTGTTCATATAAGGCCAATGCAGCACCTCCCTGGCTCACCTCTCACATTTCTCTATGCCAAAGTGCCCTTCATCTGCCAGCTTGGTCATGTCCTTCCTCATGGAAGAAGGAATCACTACTCTAGTTCCTTTCAGTCAGACTCTATTCACAATGCACAGCTCTTCCTTAAAATCATCATACGGTTTGCTCAGTCTCACTTATCTGGGCATCTGTATCCTCTCCATCACGTCCTGCAATATGTCATCTTTCTCAGTCTCCCCTGGCTATCTTTGACCATTTCTCCTCTGAAACTGGCAGCTCATGTTCTTGCATCTCATGTCCGTTGGTGCAGATCCCAGTGTTGCGTAGACTGGACCTTGACAGTCATGCTGCTTGGAGCAACGTGACTCCTAGCCCATCCTTGGATGAAACTGTGGACGGCTGGACGCTCTTAATGGTTTACTAGGGTCATAGAATTTGAGTATTGGCTCTGTTACTGAGCTATTTTTCATCTCTTCCCATTCTTTCATATGCTTATGATACCACTGCCATTTTGTTTTGTCTCCAGTAGGCTTCTGAGTGCCCTAGTGTTTGCTGACAAGTTTGGGATGAACCTGCCCATGTAATTGACCAGACCAAGTGCCCTCTGTAGCTTATTTGTTGGCTGTGGCATTTCCTCAACTGCCCTTGTTGTCTCTGGATCTGGTTGTTCCCCTGCCCCAGACAATTTATCACCCAAATAGGTAAGCTCACTCACCCCAAATGTACATTTCTTTTTTTCAACTTCGGGCCTGACTTCCTTGCCAGCTTCAACACCTCCCTCAGTCTGGCATTATGTTCACTCATGGTCTTTCCCCAAACTATCACATCATCAAAAAAAGAAAAAAACCCCACCACCTCCATGCCCACAAACAGCTGGGAAACAGTCCCATGAAATACATCCAGAGCTGAGTAAATCCCAAAGAGTAGCCTGAGGAAGCAGTATCTAACAAAGGCGGTGTTAAAAGTACAAAGTTTTGCACTCACCCTGAACTCGGAGCTTGGTCTCCCCAGTCTTAGTCACTCCGGCAGTGGTCACCATGTTGACGGAATAATTCCCACTGTCCTTCTCCTCCAGGGGCCCGAGGGTCAGGGACCCGGTGATCCGGTTCACGGACACTCTTCCCTGGTAACCCTCGGCCACCTTCTCCCCTGCTTGGGTCACGGTAACAACAGGAATCAGCTCAGTCCTGCCGTTGAAAGACCAGATAATGGCGATGAACTCGTCTTTGGGCTCAACCAGCGTGTGGAAAGTCACAGTTTTCCCCAAAACTGCGTCCACTGGACCCTCCGGCAGGACACAGCATTCTAAAATAAAGAATACCAGCTTCTAGGTTCATTTTTACCAGTCAAATATGAATGACAAGTCAAATAGCCCTTTGGCTGGTTTTGAAAAAAAAAAACTGGAAGATGTGATATTGTTGTGGATATTTGCCCTAGTAATTTTGAGCCAGGGACAGCCACCGTAGGGGGGGGGGGAATGGGAGGAGAAGAAGAACAAGAGAGAGAGAATGTTTTAGCTTTCACGCAGTTGTCTGTACATGCATGGCCAAATGAAAAGTTCCCAAAGAGCTTGTTGTTTTTTTTCCTGTAACGTACGGTTTAGGAAGACAACACTGTGGGATCACAGTCAGTTTTTGCTATAAACAGGGGGGGTGTGTGACTTCAGAATCGGCCGATATTTCCTTAAAATGTCAGATCTCTAGGACATACGGCTGATTTTTAATGAATTTTTGAAGTTGTGACTTTAATACCAATGAAGATTTGGTTATTATGCAATAAGCCACGCCCACTTTCATTGATAATGACCAAATTTCATGGATCAACCGGGACATCATCCTAGAACATGTGTACAAAATTTCATAAAAATCTATGCAGTTGATTATGAGATATGGACCTTTTGCATTTGTAGCACCCACTAGTGGTACAGCTCAAAATGCTTTATTGGGTTTGTTCATGCAACACTTCTCAACATGTGTTTCAAATTTTGGCTTGATTAGGTGAACGGTTAATGAGTTATAGCCAATTTAGTGTTAGGGCGTTTCGTTAAAAGTTTATTGTTCGATAAAAGCCAAACCATTTGGCCTATCAATAACCTTTATACAACTTTGGAAGAGACTTTGGGCCCAAGATTATACACACCTAGTTTCGTGTGAATCGGATGAACGGCCTAGGAGGAATTATGAAAAGTCTTTCTTAAATAATTCAGAATGGCGGACAATACAATATGGTGGACATTGGAAGTAATATATACCATCCAAAGAATCTATGAACCTAAGAATTTTCAGTCTACGACACACGGTTCAGGAGTTATTGGCTCCACAACATTGGATTGAGCTTCAAAGCAGTCAGTTGGTTTGAAAACTATCAGACAGGTCGCAGAGAGTTCTTCCTGATGGTCAGAGATCATCCTCCAGGTTAATTGCCCGGGGCGTACCCCAAGGGTCTATTTTGGGTCCAGTCTTGTTTACTATTTACATAAACAGCATTGGCTCAGCTGTGAAAAACTCAAAAATCCATCTGTACACAGATGACACAATTGTTTACTCTTGTGCCGCCTCTCTGTCTAGTGCTGTCCAGGACCTCCAAGAATCTCTTAATTCCATTCAGGCTGATTTTAACAATCTCAAATTGGTCCTAAATTCTGATAAAACGAAACTTATGTATTTTTCTAGATCACACTCCCAGCTTGTTGTTCCCAACATCTCAACCCTTGATGGGAAGTGTATTGACCAAGTGTCATCTTATAAATACCTTGGAGTCTGGCTTGATGCAAAGCTTACATTTAAAACACACATTGACATTGGACTCCGTCCAGGCTGCACAAAGTGGGTCTGGTGGATAACTCGAGGTGCTGGAGGTGCAATGTTGAGGATGGCACTTTGGTTCACATGCTGTGGGGTTGCTCAAAGGTGCAGAGGTTTTGGTCAACCATCCATATTGAAAAAATTATAGGCCAGAGCATCCCTTTCTTGCCAAGCTTGTATATTCTGGGCTATGTGACTTAACTCCGTCCAGTGCAGACTGGGTCCACACTGCCCTTATGCTGGGACGGAAACTTATTGTTATGGAATGGAAAGCCTCCTCTGCACCTGTGGTGTCTCTGTGGTTCACCCAGTTGGGTAAACTGGCTGCCTTAGAAAGCCTGTCATTTAACAGAGTGGAATGTTACCACCTGAAGTGGCAGCAATATCATGCTTTTATTGAGAGTGGCTGATGAGGTTTATTTTGTATTCTGTCATGAGATCAATAATGCTGTGACTCCTATCCATTGCTGTCTGTAACTGTAATGTAACATAGTCTACTGGTTCTGCACCACTTTCGCTTGTCTTCTTTTTTTTTAAATTTATAGTCAGATACTGTATGTTTGTTTGTATGTGTATATGTGCATATGTGTGTATGTGTGTGTATGTCTATGTATATTTGTTTTTATTGTTATTAGCTTACATTCCTTTACCACTGGTGTCAAATATGAATGTTGTGGTTGTTATTAGCCTATTGTTCTGAAAAAGCTAATAAAATAAAAATTAAAAAAACACAACCTTGTTAAAAAACTCAACATTAAACTGGGTTTCTATTTTAGAAACAAGACATGTTTTAATTTTGCCACAAGGAAAAGACTTGTCATAGCTACATTTCTCCCTATGATTGATTATGGTGATATTCTTTATATGCATGCCTCCTCTACCTCACTTCAGGCTATAGACACAGTTTATCATGGAGCTTTACGTTTCATTCTGAATGCTGAATCACTCACTCATCGTTGTCACTTGTATGAAAGAGCAGGTCTGACCTCATTATATTATCACAGATGGCTTCATTGGCACATTTTTATCTACAAAGCCATCATAGGCTTTGTAGGAAAAGGTGCAAACCTCAAAATAGAACTCAAGAGCTTTTCTGAATCGTTAGGAGCCACTGATCAATTCGGAATATGATCCAAAAAGCAGCACTTATTTCAATAAAATCCCAGTTTAGACAACCGTGGCGGGCAGCAGCTAGCTGCGCGAGTCAGTTCTAAAAGTTAATTGGAGGACCGGAACTGTCTTTATAACGACTACAAAATAAAGACTCACCCAGAACTCGCAGCTTGGTCTCTCCGGTCTTAATCCCTTCTGTAGCGGTCATCAAACTGATGGAATAATCCCCGTTGTCCTTCGCCTCCAGGGGCCCGAGGGTCAAGGACCCATTGGTCCGGTTCACGGACACTCTTCCCTTGTAACCGTCGGTCACCGTCACCGCCACATCGGTCACGGTAACAATGGGTATCAGGTCAGTCCCGTCGCTGAAAGACCAGACAATGGCGATGTACGGCTGTTTGGGGTCCATCAGTGTTTTGAAAGTCACAGTTTTCCCCAAAACTGCGTCCACTGGACCCTCCGGCAGGAGGTCCTGCCCCGCACAGCATCCTGAAATGGAGAATACCAGTTTCAAGGTTCATTTTTACCAGTCAGATATGACTGACGGGTCAAAAAGCCCTTTATGGGCTGCTTTTGCTTAGAGTGTTCATTATGAAAAAAAAATAGGGTGATCATATAATACATTTTACAAGGATAGGCTAGGTCCTTCTTATTCTGTTTCCCACAGAATATAGGCTATTATATGTTAATTTAGTTTGAATGTAACATTAAATAAACAGAAAACGCCCCTCGGGCAACCTGCAGGACAAATTTTCCATGAACAAATTACAGTAAGAGAGACACAGCAAAACACCCCAAACTTTGCATAACATCCCTGTTCAATCTGTAAATAAATCACAAAATAGTAAAGTTTTCAGTTTTACCAATAAGAGAGAGGAGAAACAGAAGCGACTTCATGTTCAGATCCATCAGGACGGTTCAAGTCCCAGCAGGCGACAGAGAAAACGCGCCACTACCTGCTGCTTTTAGCAAGACACACCCGGGCTGTGAGGGGGGGAGTGCCAAAAATAAGGAGAACCAGGCGCCAACGCCTCCTTGGCCCACCTGACTCTTGCTTAACTTTGCTTTTTTTTATTGCGTAACTGACATGACTAATTCTGTAATTATCCAGCTATACACAAACAAATTAACAGCAGGCTGATTTTCTGAATGTGTTCTCTTACCCTCTGTTCTGTTTGTCTTAATTCTTGGTGAATTTGTTTTGCTGCCAAACTAATAATTTAGGTCATGCCTCTGTCATAAGATTTATCCTATTTATCTTAAATATTATTTTTGTGCACAAAAAAAGTATGATGTCACTTTGATATAATTGATAATAATTGAGGATACTCACGCACACATGTACTCACACACACACACACAGGCTACTGATGTTAAATCAATTTAATTGGTAACACTTTACAATAAGGGTACACTAAGTTAAGGGTTAGTTAATGCTTAATAAGCATTAACTAACCCTTAGTTAACAGTTAACTAATGTGTAATTTACTAATAGTGTTCATGTTAACAAAGGTGTTAATTTATACATTATTTAATAGTTTATAAAGATTACTATTAAATAATGTATAAATTAATGCCTTAGTTAACATGAACACCATTAGTAAATGTTTACCAGACACATTAGTTAACTGTTAATTAAGGGTTAGTTAATGCTTATTAAGCATTAATTAACCCTTAATTAATGTACCCTTATTGTAAAGTGTTACCATTCTATTTGATTCTGCATCTATATCTTCAAACCCAGCTGTAGTTAAAACATGGTGGAATCTTTGTACATTTGTCCTGATTTAAAATTGGATTATTATTGTAATTAAAATGACAAATCAATGAAAATGTTGTAATTTTAAGCACAGCGATTAGTTTTGACAGCCATTGTATCGTACTCACAGCGACTACAACACCTATATATTATATATTGTGAGCCATAATAGCCCATTGATTGATCACACCTGAGCAGGTCTCATTTAGGATGCCATGCGCTTTATTGCTGGACAGCACCCGGGTCATATATATATATATATATATATATATAATATAGGTGATACTGAGGAAGGGGAAGTCTGAATCTTGATCACTGCCAGTGGCCACAGCAGCTAACATTCATCAAAGTAGGTCTAGAGATATTTACTGTAATAACATACTGCAATAATGTTAAAAAATAAATAAATATGAAAATGGTTCTGGCCAGAAGCTGTGATAAACATAAGCAGAAATGTCTTCATGAACATATTTGGAAATACTGAATCCTGTTGCCAAATGTTCAGCAAGACGCTGCTGACACCCAGTGGATATCTAGAAAAATACAGAGAGAGAGAGAAAAACTCTGTAAATAATAAAGATTTTAGATTACAACATTGATTACACATGTTCTTAATTTTGGCACCAACTTTGGTGTGAAGCACTCTTTGCTTTGGTGTTTTGGACTCAGTGTCGGCACTGTCCCAACATACTGTAATGATGAAGACACTCTGTAGACTGTGACTTCTTCAATTTCTTCTAGGTGTGTGTCTGTGTGTGTGTGTGTGTGTGTGTGTGTGTGTGTGTGTGTGTGTGTGTGTGTGTTGCATGTGTTTCTCTTCTTTTAACTTTCATCAAAGTTTCATAAACTAAAACTAAACTACAGTTGCAGCCATTGTAGCAGCCCGCTTCTTTCTTGAATATAAAACAGTAGAATAAAATCAAAATTACATGCAACAAAACTCTGATATCTCTCAGCCAGCTCGTTACCAGACCATTGTTTGTAATTTCTGACTGCTGGAAAGAGCAAATCCTGATTTTTTAAACAACAGTTTCTCTTGGGGATTCAGCCAAAGTAAACAGTAGGATGTTTATAATGACTTCATATTTAAACCAACCTGCGTCTGACTGTGTTTGGATCTGAGAGTGAAGCTCATCACTGGCCTGTTATCAACAAACAGGTTGTGACAGCGTTCTGTATTTTAAATAGGCTACAACAAAAGTAAATACTCTGTTACATTACCTAAAAATGTACTCTGGTGACAGATACTTGTGAAAAATGACAGGATTACTTCTGGGAAAAGGCCATTTAAAAAGCTTCAGTTCTGTCGGTATAAAAGTGGCAGAAGAAAATTTGTGTTTGTATCAAATCCGAAATTAATTTCCTGAACTTTGTAATTTTTCACTTTTTCTTATGGTATGTTACCTTTTATAGCTCAAATATGGCAAAGCAATCTGAAAGTAACTGAAAGGAATCAGAATACATTACTGAGTTTGAGTAGAATCCCTTGAACTACGTTACTGATACAGTTTGATGAGGTAATTAACTGCAATAGAATACATTTTAAAGTAACCTACCCAATGTCCACAAATCACCACATCAGCTAATTAGCCATCACATCTGTGAAAGACAATGCAATAAATGCAATATATGATGATTTATTTTACAAACTACTCCTTCAAATGTGGCTGCTACTGCCAGTAGGGATGGGACAATATACTGAAATTCAATATATCGCAGAACAAAAATGTGACAATACGTATCATGGGTCAGGAACATGAATGGTGATATCAGCTCCATGTTATTCTGCTGTAGTAATCACAAATGAGACTCTTGACCATCACAGTTTCACAAGCTCTCCATCCAAATTATATGATTGTCACTTTGTAATGACATTTTAAAATTGCTGTTTACATTCTAGCAGCCAATGGCATCGCTGGAAAGATTTGTGGCTCAGAAATAAACAGAATTCTGCACAGTCAGACTTTGTTGTCACTGAACTTTTATTTATTACATGGTATCATGGTTTTAACGAATTGGGAACCCCATATCGTTTGATCTATTCGACTTGCCCAGACAAGCCCACAGGGCCAGGGAGAAAAGAGAAACCACAACAATAAAAGTTTGGGTCTCCTCCACACACACACACACACACACACACACACACACGCACGCACGCACGCACACACACACACACACACACACACATAGGCTATATAACATTGGCATCTGTAAACTGTTACTCATGTTGTACCGTTAAGGTCGGAGAGTCGAGTTCTGGGGGCTTTTACCGTAAAAATCCTGTCACTTTGGATCAGTTGCGTCACTGTGGAAAACAGAGAGCTGCGTCAAGCTCGCGGCAGACAGACAGAACCAGACCGGAAATCCGGCGGGGTTTCCTTCAAAATAATAGCGTAGAATTTGAGCATGTTAAAGTCACAATTAAATGAAATTAAAAATGACTTTTTCACCTTGTTAGTTAATTTCCCATGCCGCAGTATGCACCTATATACACTTCATCACTGTCATGGCAATAGTAGCAGTAAAGAACACTTTCTACTGTAATATTACGATTATACAACAGTTACGCATGAGTGTGGTCTGTTGAATTTTCTAATATTGTTTGCAGTCACATCAACAAACTTAAGCATCAGTATAAAAGGTAAAGGTTAATTACATTAACTAGTGCTTTGCTTATAGACTACACACTCTGTAATGGATGTGATTTAAATTGTAGCTAAATAGGCTAAAAGTAGGCCTAAAAGTAAAATTACTGAAATACTCAGTAAGTACAAGTACACAAAAAAGCTACTCAATTATAGCAACTTGAATAAATGTACTTAGTTACTTCCACTCTTGATAGCAACACTAGCAAGTCCCTAACAACATGCACACCGTTTGCTAGCAAAGCAGTTTATTCAAATCTTTTAATTTCCGTTGATAAAGACAGCGTGTAAAAAAAAAAAAAAGATCAAACTGCTGCTCATATATCTGTTTATTTAAATATAGGAAATCCTGTCAGACAAGAATGTCAGGCTTTTACTTTGAAAGCTACGACCGGAAGACCTTTGTTATATTCTGTCTGACTTGACTGCAGTGTGGGGACCAGAGAGACGGTATAAAACTGTGGACATGGGACAGAGGAGAGTTCAAACTTAACCTGTCCTCCAGCTGCAGAAGTCCGGTTTTATCTTCAGTCTTATAAGTTTTATAGTGAAATGTCTTCCGGGATGGAGTCGGCGGCCTGCGAGGGGATGTACTCCAAACTGATAGACGAAGAGGTTTCTTACTTTGACGAGATGAACCGCAGACCAGATGCGGGACTCAGCGGTAAGAACACGAGCAACTCTGATGCATCTCGGTAACATTAAATCTAGACGACCAATTAAAACGAACCAATTAATTAGCCTACTTTATTCTAGTCCGCCTAACGAGAGCATCACTGTCATATTTCTTTAGGGACTTAAAGTGTATCTGTGAGTTTGACTTATCTCTTGTGGTGTCACTATAATATTCCTATTCCTATTACAGGATTATTATGCAGTTTAGTGTCTTTAGGGCTGTAACGGTCAAACTCAAAGGATTCAGGCCTGCAATCATTCTTGCAAAATAGCATGAAGTAAACACTGAATGATGAAATGCACTGAAGCTTTTGCAGTTTGGTTTCAGATTATAAATCACAAATTTGTGATACATTATTAGCAGGGGCGGAAATTACGGGGGGGGCAGGGGGGTCCGGGCCCCCCCTTCCTGGGACTAACAGAGAGTTGTCCCCCTCAATATATCATTGTAAACATAACTATATAATTTTAAATAATATAATAATATGCATTGAAAGCACTTGTGCTAATTATAGACGCAAAACAATGCGTTTTTAAGTTTCGAAAGATTGCGTCCCCCCCTCATACGCCTCACAGTGGTTTGGTCCACTGCCTACCTGCCCCCCCGAACCCCCACACACACACATTAGCCCTCGGTACGAGTGTGTGTGGAGGATCTGTGGAAGTGTGTCAGTGGTGGCAGACCTCCAGTAAGAAGCTACTTTGCAAAGGTTAACTTAAAACAAAGGATGTGTCAGACATTTTTCTTTACTTCTACCACTCAATAGAATAAAACACATTCACAATTGTAATCAGACTACATTTTGTTCCGTTACCTCGCGGTTGAATCTCGTGCGTCAGCGTGTTGGTACGGAGCCGCGTCTCCTAATGCATGTGTGTGTATGGAGGCAGGAGGTCTATCCACAATTAAAATCATCATAACTCACTGAATTTTCGACCGATTTTCAAGCGGTTTGGTTTGTTACAAATGTCAGACATGTATTTATGATACAGGATACTTGGTTAAATTAAAATGCCGGTTTTCATAACAAAATACTTTATCTTTTGTAGATGGTAACAGTAATATTTCTATAATATAATATTTAAGATTAACTTACCCTACGTAATTAGGTTCTAAGTATATTATTTTTTTCTTACTGCATGTAAAATGGCTGCCACTATGTTATTTTGTTCATAATTTTGGAAATAAATTAAATTTTAAATTTATTGAAATAAAGTTTCTGGCAGGCTTCATAGCGTTCTGGACTTTTACACATTGACAGCAAACATTAGAGATCTGCTTTTTCGGGAAAACTAAATCTAATTAGGCATATATTAGCTTTAGTTCAGTTAATGGGTGTTGCATCTCACCTACTACTGTAAATAACCTGCATGCTGTGTGTGTGTGTGGGGTGTGTGTGTGTGTGTGTGTGCCTATTTGTCAGCCAGTCAGTTAAAATGGCAGAGAAAAGAAAAACAGACATCCGATCATTTTTCAGTGCACCGAAACGCCAAGTAAAAAGACCCCAGTAATATCAAAGGCAATTTGATAAAATCTTCATAAGAAAGGAATGAAGTGCTTATGGAAATGTTTCATAATGGACCTCTATATACATTTAATACAACAGTACTTTTGGCGGCACCTTTGGTGTCCCCTTCAGGAATTGCTCTTGAGAAATTTTTCTGTTTATTGTCCCCCCCAACAGTGAAATGAAATATCCGCCCTTGATTATTAGGCTAAATATGAAAATGTATACTGTACACCCAATAGTGAATCCTAACGGGAAGAAAATGTCCATAGCAATCTACTTTTTTTTCAAATGCAGAATAATTAAATCACTCACAATTATCCAACAATTGATTGACTGTTTATAATACTCCAATAATCTTGTCAAACAGCTCAGTGTTTTGGCAATGGAGTGTGAGATAGTCTTCTGTCTGAGTTACTATACTGTACTGACAGATATGATGACTGGAGGAAGGAAGGCTTGGTGTAAGGAGAACAGACTTCATGTGATTCTCCACTGATCCCCAAGAGGGAAACTCTTTCCTCCTGCTCCTTTCCACAGGAGGTCAACCCGCAGATTGAGTGTTTTCCTCCAGTCTGAAGCAGGTTGGAGTTTCAGTTCTACAGACATTTCTGAGGCAGAAGGAATCTGATTGGTTGAGTTAAACCTCAGTGGGCGGAGTCAAAGAACCACAGTTTTTCAGAGCGCAAGTTAGCTAACTGGACTTGAATGGCAAAGAAAGAACTCTGGTCAAAATATAAAAAACATATAAATGGCAATAACTTATTTTTTTTTTTTATCCAGTCATGACCATGGCATTCATTATGTTGGAAGCTCAGCAGCTAGCTAACTAGCTAACTATAGGCTAGTATGGCTAATTTGAACTTGAAGGTCAGCTAGCAAACTAGCTAACCTAGATAACTTGGTATGGATAGATTGTATTTTTTCAGTTAGCAGCAGAGCGCTAGGCTTCATAATATTAGCTTCCTCCTCTCTTACCTCTTGTCTTTTTCACTGAGCTTCAGTTTAATGTTACTTGGCTAGAAAAACTGTGGTTCTTTGGCTCCGCCCACTGAGGTTTAACTCAACCAATCAGATTATTCTCCAGTTGCTGCAAACACACCATTCCTATCACTTACTTTTTTAGTTGAATTGAAGTCTTGACCCTGCAAACATCCTCTTATGATTTGGAATTAAGTCTCTATCTCTGTTAGTTTTATGGTTATGGTTTCAAATTGATAATTGTCTAGTGGTGGAAATCCCAGATCTGGATTAGGCCTACAACCAAAATCAAGTGTTCCTGCCCAAGGCCGATCTGTCTGTTTTCATGGAAACCCATTCAGATGTTTTTGAGACATCATCATGCTGACAAACACGCAGACAGACAAACTAGCAGGTGAAAACACAACCTCCTTGGCAGAGATAATAACTACAATCAGTAGAATCAGTGAATGTCTATAAAGTAAAGTGTTCCTTTCCCTCGCTGCCTGCTGCTGTGAGAATAAACCAGTTCTGTTTCCTCCATCCAGCCTGGTGACCTCTGCCTCAGCTGCAGGTAGCGTCAGGACAAACCCAACCGGCATGTTACACGCTCCTGTCTTTATGTTTGATAATTGCAGTGTAATTGTAAGGACAGATTTCTCACATCACAAAACTGCTCTGACATGTTTGATTTGCTCATGTCTGGTCTTGTGAGTTTTAATCACGCCTGGTAAACAAGACGTATAATGTAGGGGATAAAATGGAGGAGATTCTTCAGTGACTCATTGGCTCTGCAACAAGACGCTGATACAGCCGTCATCTCTCAGTAATTCAATGTATAATATATATGATTCGAGCCTCAAGATGTTAGCACTTGGCAGGTACAAGGACATAAAAAAGAGAATAAATTAATAACTTAATAACCTTTTTTTTATGGCAGCAATAATTTTCTACGAGCAGGTGAGATTTTTTTCAAAGTGCCCAGTGAATTTAACTTTAATTTAGAAATATCAATCAACACCAAGGTTAAAGACTTCAACTAGAGCCCACCAACATATCTTTCACTTCAGAGGCTTTATTATTAATATTATTATTATTTATTCCAACAAATCCATGAAGGTCAGGGGAATGGCGGCACTCCAAAAACTGTGAATTTAAAAAAATAAGGCCAGGCTTCATCTCAGTTGCATCGTATTTGCGTCTGTGGCCTCATCAGGCTAATGTGTTTTGGTAAAAGCCTTCATCAGAGCATCAGACACACGACACCTAGCCCAGTTTTTATGATGCTGCTGGAAAAATTACAATTTGCCTATATGAGTGTGCAATTGATAGAAATTACATCTTATTACAACCAATATACATCAAACTACCAGCAGCAACATCAGTAGGAAGCATGTAAATAGCAAAAATTGCTATTTACATGCTATCTAAATAGCAGAAAACAACTTGGACAATGTTCAATTCTATTTCAATGCAGTGTAGACTGGAGGGCATTCACAGTAGCAGACACATTTAAAGCAGTGGTTTATAAGAGAAATCATCACATATTATACATTTATTCTTATTTATTATTTATTGTTTTGCTTGACAGATTTCCAAAACTGTTGTTTTAGAAAACGAGTTGGTTGAGAGATATTAGAGTTTTCTTGCATGTAATATTGTTTTTGTTTTTTCTACTGTACAACATTTAAGAAAAAAGGCAAACAGCTACAATGGCTGCCACCTGTAGTTTAGTTCCTTTTTTAGCGTAGTGCAGCTATAAACCGAGAAACAGTGTTAAAAAAACAGCCAGAAAGAAGAGAAAAATAAAAATTTGTGCAGTTGAGTTAAAATCCCTCCAGGGTTTTATCAGACTGCATCTGACCTCAGACCTCCATGTCAAAACCCTGACAGACTCTGTGCTGCGCTGTCAGACTGTCTGTCAGTTTGACTTTGTCTGTCAAATTCAGATTTTGGGGTCGGACTTGCAGGTTTGCAACCATTTCCTTTACTTCAGCTTTATTCAGAATGAAATACATCAACACAAAATGTATTCACTGAGTTGAGAGAAAAATGCCTTTATTTCTGCTTTAATTTTGTTTTACTTGTGACATTTAACCTGGCCATGACTGCCGTGTAAACTCTTTAACAAGGTCAAGATGAAGAAATAATCAAACTTCCAATACGTGACTCAAACTGAGTCACTGCTAAACAGCAGCAGTTTTAGTTTGCAATAATAAATGAAAACAGAGGAATATCAATTTTTTTCAGCTGACTGGACAGTTTCTGTCTTCTGGCGGAACAGTGAAGGGGAAGAAACCACTAACATTTCACGTTACATATTTCAGACATTTAGCTGTCGTTCTTACCAAGAGCAATTTACAGTGAGCGCAAGAGTAGAGTGACCTTAAATTGCCAGATTACCCACATCACAAGCAGCCAATAGGAAGGAGAGATAAGTCAAAGCCACAGCGGCAAGACGATCCATGTGTAACTAATATTTCTGTATTCCTGCAATGATCATGATTGAAAAGTAATTGGTAAAGAAATAGGAACAACATTTTGTTTTGGAAGCTGGGGGCTGGATCTGTGGAAGAGGATTAGGGCCACATGTGAGATGAATCCCTGAGATTCATCTCAGAAGAGAGTTTAAAGTCAGATTTTTGAGGTTGAAGTCAAAATGAAGTTAAAATCAGAATTAGAGATTAAAGATTAGAGATTAAAGTCAGAATTCCGAAATTTGAGTCCAAATTCGGAGATTCTGAGAATAAAGTCAGAATTCCCAGATTAAAGTCAGAATTCCGAAATTTGAGTCCGAATTCTGAGATTCTGAGAATAAAGTCAGAATTCTGAGTTTAAAGTCAGAATTAATTCTGAGATTAATGGAGAATCTTTTATTAACTGGCAATATGTTGAATCACCATTGTGTTGCATCAATTGGTGATAGAGAACAGCAAAATGGACATTTATTTCTATGAAAATGTTGTGGATCATCACTTGTCTGAATCTACAGGCCATATGATGAAAACCACTCACAACTTTGTATCACTAAAATGTCAGTCTTCTTACTTTGGATAATGCTAGTCGGCTTCTATCACTCAACATGGTGTAGGCTACAGTATGCTAAAGTTTTAGCCTCAGAACTTCAATGGATAGAATGTTCCTGGTCGGAGCAGCGGCCATTTTTATGTGAACGTTGGACTAGCTTCTGCAAGTCACTGAGCTGAGAGGTTTTACAGCAAGATCCAAAGCAGCTTCTCTGTCTCCTTGCTGCCATGGATTGCTAACATGCTAATGTTGACTAGAAGAGCTAGAGAGAGAAGTGCAGTCTGTGATGAAGCTACGTTAGCCTCGTCGCTAACGTTAGCTTTCAGTTGAGTTTTGACAGTTTGCTAACAGACTCATCTGCTCAGTTCTCAAGCAAGTGAGACAGACTTTACAGCCTTAATGTCCAGACTTGTGTCGCCATAGCAACTAACCCTTATAATTCCATAATCGCCATTTTAAGATGTGGTAGACAAACAACCATGACAAACAGTGGAAGGACCGTTCTATCCTTTCAGGTCGTGTTAGCATAATCTACCAGGGACACATGGATGATTTTGGTGTCTGTGTTCTCATCACTTAACAGTTGACCAACAGACCAATCTCTGAAAAACTTAGTGCATCTTTTTAATAATTTATACCTCTCCCCCAGCCCACCCAGTGTCCCCGGTCAGGGTGGCCCTCAGGCCGGGCGGTCCCGGCCCGTACCGACCGGCCACCTTCTTCCTGGCTGCGCTCTGTGCCGTCCTGCTGATCTCCATCATAGCCGTCGCTGCACACTGTAAGTACAACACCTGATGATATTAATGATGAGTATTTTCTTATTTTATATGAAATATATCATGATAAATATTTTTACCAATGTGGTACGCACTTTGTGTGTCCAGACCATGTGGGCTTGCAAGACAGTCTGCATACAAATACACAGCAACTCCTGTTATTTCACTTAGTTTCTACTATGCAAAGGGCCAGTAACAGCTCTATTCTATTCTGTTCTACTCTATTCTATTCTGTTCTATTCTGGAAGCTCTGTAGGTTTCTCACCCTCCTCTGCACACATTTCTTCAGTTCTTTGGTCAATGACTTTTTGTATCAGTAAACTCTACAAACCAGTAATCCTGTAAAATAACCTTACATTTTCATTAATTTACATGAATTCACCCCTTAATTCATGCAACATCCCCTTAAAATTAATTAAGGGAGTTATTAATGGAGGAGATCCCATCGAAACCTCCTTAAACACCCCCTTAATCTTGACTCCTTACTTTCTAATTTAATGAAAAATTCAGGGAGACATGAACTTTTCCATTAATTTTCATGGAAAATTGCTACAGTCTCTGTGAATCAACCCATGAATAAATCCCTTAAAAACTCATGATACTAACCTTACTTTTTTTAAAGCTATGTTATTTTTAATGGATAATTAATGTTTATGTAATGGAGAAATTAAGGACATTTCAGGGATAAAATTAAGGAGTTTGGTTTCGTAACTAAACTCCAAAATAAATTGAAACTACTCTATTCTACTCTGCTCTCAGCATCGTCACAACAGGCACTGCAGACGCTCTGTGCACAGCAGCTCTTGCACTGCAGATATTATCTGGAAGTGATTTCAAATATTCCTTTTTGGCATTTCAGCATTTCAGGAGTCTAAACAGAGGAAGCTATAAAGTAAATTTAGACAACTGCACTGATTTCTTCATCAGTGCACACTGTGTGAAAAGTGAGGCGTGACGTCAATAGTTTCACGTTAGTGTAAAAGAGGATCCACTGGTTTTAGCGTTGCAACACTCTGAATCGACGGGTCACAGATGTCTCACACTGACAATGCATGTTTTCTTGCAAGTGTGCCTACTGTGTGTGTGTGTGTGTGTGTGTGTGTGTGGGATTGAAATAAACACACTCAGGAGGTTCTGCTTTCCCTCAGTCTGTTGCCCAGACTGTGGCCAGATGAGTTGTGAGCCACAGTGGAATTAATGAGGAAACAAAAGAACAACTGGCACTTTGTTTGCACACGGCTTCTTGCACAAACAGTGATGCACAAATGTTGACTTATTATTATCCTGTTGATGTAAATTACTCTGATGCCGTGCAGCTCAGCAGGTGGAGCAAGGCACCAACACCGCCGGGGTTAGGGGTTTAATCCCCACCGGTGTCAACTGTGTTCACTCCTGGTGCTGCGAAGTGCTTTGGATAAAAGAATCCAGCAAACGGCACATCATGTTATGTTATGACTTACAACTGAAACATTTCATACCCATTTATGCTTTTAAAGCCCAGATTGATGAACTGCTGTCCTCAGAAGGCACACGCTGTTAGGATGTGTCAGGCTCGGAGATGTTTTTATCTGTTGATCTATTATATTTCATATGTCTTATGTTTTGGTGTCTTTTATGTTTTATAATTGTGAAATTATAAAAGAATATATAAATAAATAGATATACAGTATATAATATGAAAATAAATAAATAAAATAAAAAATGACATGGTCTGGTTAGGGCATACACGCTTAAATGTACTGCACATGCTAAACTGCACATAATTAAACATACTAACAATGCATGTTGTAAACATTCTGCACATTTCTAATTTGATAGTAAAGGAATGACAAAATGACCATACTCTTTTTTTTTGTTGTTGTTGTACAGCACGATTTCAGAATGGGTATTTTATTTTCAAAATGCAGCAGTGATTACATTTCATCTTTTTTTGTGTAAATTACAGCTTTTTAAAGTAATGCTCTTTTTCACAACACTTTGAATACCTCTACCTGACACATTTTATTGTGCACTGATTGCAAAAATCATTCGGCTTCCCTGCTCCCTCCATGAGACAGACCGACCAGGTGAAACATCTGATCTCACCTGTTAAACTTCTTAAATGTTACTTAATGTTAATGTTAAAGTTCAGTTTTGACTTGTAAACATGAATACATTTCTCAGCTAGAAAAACAGAAAGGCAAAAGACTCAACAGATAAATCCTGGATCCGCTCCATTGGCAGCGAATGGGAGCCTGGATTTTGGGATTTTGGGATATTATGACAAAACCCGATGGTGCTTTCACAGGGATACAGGCACATTTACTGTTTCGTAAGTGTTTGGGCTTGAATGAAATGAAATACGCCTTTGGCTGTAAAAGAGCAGACTAAAATCCTACTTTGGCTCGGGGAATTATTTCATCCTCCCTTTGGAGGGCTGTACGTTTTGAAAGATTTGTGTCTCAGAAATCAACATAATTCTGCACAGTCAGACTTTGTTGTCACTGAACTTTTATTTATCACATCGTATCGTGGTTGTATCGAATCGTAAACCCCATATCGCGTATCAAATCGCATCGTGAGATAAGCAGATCGTCCCGTCCCGTCCCTATGGATAATAAAGTGTATCTATCAGCCAGTTAATCAGTCAGTCCACCTGTGCCCAGATAAGAACCTGCCGCAGCCCGCTGCTGGTCCGGAGGTGCAGATCCAGAAGCAGAAGCAGGAGGCGAACGTCACGGCTCTGATCGCCGCCATCGCCAAACTGCAGCAGGAGAAGGCCGAGCTGCAGCAGGAGAAGGCCGAGCTGCAGCAGGAGAAGGAGCGACTGCTGGCCAGGCTGGACGCCGAGACCGCCACTAAAGGTAGAGAGAGGCCTGTGGAGGGTGTGTGTGTGTGTGTGTGTGTGTGTGCATGCTTCTCACATACATATGCACATCTGAGCACGTCACATACTGTAGTGGAGTAAAATGTGTGTTTGGATATAGGGCTGGACAAAATTAATATCATGATAATCATAAGAAATTATTTTGAGAACCACTAACACGCAAAATCACATGTTAAATAATCAAATTGATGTTCATCACATTGAACTGCATGGTAATGTAACATAATAATAAACTCCAATTTTCAAATAATATTCTATAGTTATTTTCTGATTTAATTTTGTGAGGGATTTTAATTAGTATTTGCTTTTTATCATCAATTTAGACGACAGAATTGTGTATCATGATAACTGGAAATCATTATTCTGTCACAATACGATAAACGATAATATTGAATTATTGCCCATCCCTTGGGTTTGTGTGTGAGATGGATATGTGTACCATGCTAACATGTTAATTATGTATCACTTCTTCTTCCTCTCTCTCCCTCTCTCTCTCCCTCTCTCTCTCTTTCTCTCTCTCTCTCCCTCTCTCTCTCCCTCTCTCTCCCTCTCTCTCCCTCTCTCTCCCTCTCCACAGCTCCTGAGGTCATCAAACCGGCGGCGACGGCGGCGGCGACGGCGACGGCCCCCGTCTGCCCGCAGGACTGGGTCCTGTTCAACAGCAGCTGCTACTTCATCTCCAGACACACCCGGGACTGGAGAGACAGCCAGAGCTTCTGCCAGAGCAAGGGAGGCCACCTGGCCATCATCCACACCGCCGAGGAGCAGGTACACGACGAGTCTGACTGTCACTTCACTCAAATGAGTCACATTTCATTTCAATTTGAATATTAATAATAAAATGCACTAGGGCTGGCCTACTCATTCTCAACAATAGCGCGTTCAAAACTCATTTGAAGCGTTAGGATCCTAAATTCAAGCTAATGAACGAATATCCGAATTGCCGAATAGAAAGGAGGGTGGAGGGAAAAAAAAAGGTGTGTGTGTGTGGAAAAGGGGGGCTGACTTCGGGGGAAAAACACACTAGAGGGGTACACAGTTTTTTTTTTTTAGTTCGCTTGTGAACCAAATTCTAAACATCTTTTTTTCTATGTGAGCTTGTCCTGTTGTTTCTCTTCTGCGCTCGGACTGTAAAAGAGAAAGAATTTCTTCATGTTGTAATGCCAACCGGCACGAAAAGAGACTTGTTTTTATCAAGAAACCCAGCGGTCTAGTGAGGAGGAATAAACTCACCACAGCACACAGAGTTTTGGTAAAAAGTTTGGGGAGGCCGATGTTGCATAACTAGTTAGTTCGCCAACGTTAACCACACACACCCAAAGAAAACATAAGGAAACGGCAACCAGCGTTCCATGTGTCTGCTGTGTGAACCCCTTGAATTTAAAAAGTTGACAAAAACGTAAATTAATATATATTTTATTGTTATTATTATTGTCGGTATCAGGGATTTAGCTGCAGAGTGACGCTGGAGAGACGCTTTGACAGGACAGACGGCTGTTGAAGAGATCAAACTTGTGACAGTCTGTCTAACCATGAAAGGTACACGACTGTAAAGATAATGGATTTAAACGTATGCTTTGTGTGTGTGTGTGTGTGTGTGTGTGTGTGTGTGTTTCTTGTCAGTCGTTTCTGTGGGAGCGTCTTCCCAGAGGCCACTGGAACGCCTACTGGTTCGGGATCAGCGACGAACACACAGAGGAGGAGTGGAAGTGGGTGGACGGCACCCCGCTGGTCGGCGGGTAGGTCCCCCAGTCTGAATATGATGAACAGACAAACTCATTTCTTCTCCCAAATGCGACTTCGCCCTCCTGGCTCCAAGCCTCCTGTGATTGGCCGCTCACTCCGGTCGGCAGATGGTAGCTGTTACTTTAGATGAAAACAAAGAAATCGTTGGCGTTGAACAGGATCTGGACAGTGTTACACAATCAGCTGGATCACTGTTCATCTGCCTGCCTGCCTCTCCTGGCTTCCCTCTCTCTCTCTCTCTCTTTGTATGTCTCTCACTAACACACACCCTCTCTTTCTGTCTCTACTTTTAACACACACACACACACACACACACACAGTCTGACTGACCTTTTTTGGACTGTGAGCTCTGCTGATCCCTCATGCACCAAAAGACTTTGGCACAGGTTTTGGCTTGCTTCCTGCACAGTGACGGTCAATCACCTGGTTTCCATTAAACAGGGCCAAAACGGGGCCAGTCAGGGCTTACTCAGTGTCAGTGCAGGCTAGTGGGAAAGTGCTTCGAATGGAGGGAAAAGGGGGAGTGCTTTAGGTTACAGAGTCCAAAGTTTGGCTTATTCAAACTCTGCAGTGTTTCCTCCTTCAGTTCAGTTTGTTTGTCCAGGTGAGAACGATGACCTTTGAACTCTGGTGGCACCGAATAACGGCACCGAGAGACTCGGTCCTCTAACAAGAGAACTGCAGTGCGGTTCTTTAGGAGTGAGAACGTAATCGAAACCAGCTACAGGAAGCCACCCCAAAACACAAGGGATTATGGGTAGAAAGAGACGGATGATGACATCTACGGTAATAGCCAGCAGTTCTTCATGCTTGGAAAGCCTAGCAGAACAAAATGAAGTCTGGACTGATGCTCATATCCAGCTATTTCTTCACGTGTTCTTAACTGGTATGAACACCACAGAAGAAGAGACAGACGAGTCCATCATGCTGCGATAAAGGCCATGCAGCCATTTTAGATTCACAAAATACTTTCCCCATTTGCAACAAGACCCCACTCCACATGGGTTACTGTTGTAGCTGTCTGCCGCTTATCCAATCACATACAGTTATGCAAAGCAATATTTCACAGCGCCCAATGGTATGCGAGTACGGCAGCGTCGTATCCAATCAGGAGCAACCTACCTTCAACACCTGTGAGTCGCAGGCATGGAGGCGCGATATCAGTTAAGGAGAGAAAGGCAGTTTTATTTGATGGGAGGGGCGGGATTGTTCAAAAATCTGTGATGTTTTATTGGTTGGAATATTTATTTACACCTATTGGTACACAGTGAGGTCACCACTAAAGACTTTCAGTTTTCCAGGAAGTAAAACTAAAGAGATTTTGATATAAAAATACAAGAACATAAAGATTTTGTCTTTTTTTTTGGCATAAATTGTCAAATAGGTGTAAGGTATAATAGTTAGAATGACTTCTGTGTGACTTTAAAGCTCTGTGTAGCTCTGGTAACTCTTGGGTCGTGTTTCTTCCTCCATGATAAAACCCCAAAATCAGTGATTCTGTGATCTGTTGCTCCGGCAGAGAAGATTGGAGAATTGTGTTTTTTTTCTCTCTCCATCTCTCCATCTCTCCTTCTCTCTCCAATCTTCTTCTAGCACATAAACAAAGCAGATTTTGACAGTATATAAAAAAAACTAGTCATGCTGCTGAATTGTTGGTTAAGTGAATCGCTTTCTTTATGTTTATTAAAACGACGAAATCCAGTCGGAGGAAACTTATGCCGATGCCGTTCCACTGGCATAGGTTTGGGGTTTGGGGTTATATCATGGCTGAGAAGCTACACAACCCAAGGTACTGCCAAAGTTCAACATCACTTTAAGGGCAGCAGACTTGCCTAGAAGTAGAAAGCCTGAGCGACACACAGAAGGTTGCTGGTTGGATTCCCTGCAGCAGCTTTAGAGCATTGATCCAGATGTGAGCTGGCAGCTGGAGGGTCTGGAGCCAGGTATTTGACTCCGGTTCAACTGCTGCAGGGGCGCTGCACTGCAGGTGACCCTGACCTCTGACCTCTGAGGAAAAACAAATGTGCAGTGTGTGTGTGTGTGTGTGTGTGGAAGGGATACGTGGAAAGACAAATTCCGATTGCATTGTGTAAGACAGACAAATCTTCATCATGTCTTCCTCTAGCTGGTATTCAGGTTACTGTGAGTATTTTGCCCTCCACTTCCCTCCCAATTCCTCGTGTTTAATTTTGGCTTCAGGACAAAATATTCTGTTCAGAGAGGTTTTCCTTCCCCTTTAGTGCCAAGTCAACAGGGTTTATAATAATCATATGATGTCTCTTCCCCTTTCTGAAAAATATTTGTGTCGATGCTGCTCGTTTTCTTTGGCTCGGTATTCCTCTTTTATCCCCCCGCTGATTCCTTCCCTTCCTCTTTTCATGCGGAGTTGTTTCTGTCTTTTTTTTCCCCCCTCATATTTCTTCTCTTGCCTGTGCTCAGATGTTGCTCTTTTTCACCCAGTCCTGTCTCTTCACTGCTGCAGTGGTTTTTGAGATTTATTTTAATATTTACCCTTTAATCTATTTATCTACTTATTTGATGTCATCTGCAACTTTTCTGTTTGTGATGATGATGCGTTCCTGGCCAGGTCTGAATGAGTGATTTTTAATCTACCTGATTAAATGAAGGTTAAATCATTTTTATGTATATATAAACAATGATATAACAACTGCAGTGACAGAATGCTGTTTTGTGTCTATGTGTCTACTGTCTATACTAAATACTTCATTCCACCCCTATCCTGAATTAACATCAAGTAAAATCATTAAAGGAATACACTATACAATTTTTTGGGAGATTGGTCCATTGGCCAACTTACACATTAAGTGATGAGAACATAGACACCAAAATCACCCATGTGTCCCTACCCGGTGCTCCGTGCTAACACTTTAGCATACACTATGTTGAGTGATAGTAGGCGACTATGCAAAGTAAGAAGACTGACCTTAAAAGTTGTTAGTGTTTTTTTATTATATGGCCTGTAGATTAATACATTTTTAAAACAGAATTTAAAAGTATCATCATTAACTCAATATAGCTGATGTAGCTACAGTTTATTTTTGGAACTATTTCAGGTGAGCAACAACGTATTCATCTGCTGTGCAGTGATTTTTAGCTGTACACAGTCTCCCATCGCCACCCCCTTCACTTCCTACGGAAACAGCGAAAGTAGTCCCAAGTAGTTTAAAACTGTGTTATTTTCATGTAGATTTTACCAATCACCAATCATATCATTTAAGATTACTTACTATTTAGCTTTAGAGCTGCTACAAGTTCTCATTTTCTCACTTTTGAGGCAATGCTAGCCGCCTACTATTACTCAACGTAGTGTATGCTAAAGCGTTAGCATGGAGCCTCCTATCACTCGACACGGTGTACGCTAAAATGTTAGCATGGAGCCTACTATCACTCAACATAGTGTACGCTAAAGTGTTAGCATGGAGCCTACTATCACTCAACATAGTGTACGCTAAAGCGTTAGCTTGGAGCCTCCTATCACTCAACATAGTGTACGCTAAAGTGTTAGCATGGAGCCTACTATCACTGAACATTGTGTACGCTAAAGTGTTAGCATGGAGCCTACTATCACTGAACATTGTGTACGCTAAAGTGTTAGCATGGAGCACCGGAGCCAACAATCTACCGGGGACACATGGGTGATTTTGGTGTCTATGTTGTCATCACTTAACAGGTAATTTGACCAACAGGACAACCTCCCGACTCTTGTGTATTCCTTAAATACTCATCAGACATATAGTTGACCAAACTGCTCTCTCTCTCTCTCTCTCTCTGTAGTTTCTGGGAGGACGGCGAACCCAACAACCACATCGACGAGGACTGCGGCTACATCATCAAAACCCGCAAACTGGAGCGCGTGGCGGTGAAGAGCTGGTACGACGCCCCCTGCAGCATGTACTGGCCCTTCATCTGCGAGAGGGAGATAGGCGCTGCGGCCGCTAACAGCACCGCCGCGCCGCAGTAAGACGAAAACAGCGGTCCGTTTGTCTGGATTTAACAAGGGGAACGGTTCACCAGCGGGCAGTTTGTCAGGTTTTAACAAGTTGGCAGGTGAATTGTTGTTTTTCTCACTTTTCCCCATAAAACCTAGAGTTAAAAATCTTGACATATTCCAAGAAGAAATCCACCCTAAATCAGAATTCACCTCTTGTTACTGTGATCTGAGTTTCTTTGCAAAACAGTGACGTCCACTCTCACAAAATGCCTGCTAGAACAAAATGAAATTATTCTACCTGCTAAAAGTAGTAGGAAACTGAAGGCCTTGGTTGACAAAATAGCAACACTCTCGCAAACTGGATCCTCTCTGCTTTGGAGATATTTCATGATGAACGTAATGTTTTTCTCCAAAATGGATATATAATATTTTATCTTGTCATTTGTGAACTTTAAAGGATAAGGCCGGTGTTTTTTAATGCATTGCTTACCGTCAACAAATCCTATGAAAATAACAAAATCAACAATGCGTTTGCTCTACTCCCGTTACTTTCTGACTTCCCACGTACCGTTTTTAGCTGTCAACCCGGAAGTCATTGGCTCCAATTGTAAGCTAAAAACCTTGAAATACAGCTCACAAAGACATAGTTTCAATTTTAAAAATCGCTGTTACCACGAAAAGTGAGGCTGTTGTAGTTATTACCAAATCAAATTCAAATGGGAACAAATTCTTCATTACGCCGGGGACTATTTTCGGTGCTACGGTACTACTTTCCTGAGATCGCAAACGTGTTTACGGCCAGCTTATTAAGTTGTTTGAGGAAAAAGTCGGCCGGCCCGGTGCATCGTAATGATGAAATATGTTGCCCAGCGCAACGGCATGGCTCTTTGACAGGTTTTTAATCGTTTTTTTATTACAATGGAGTTCTACGGCTTCTATTCATAGGATTTGTTGACGGTAAGAAATGCATTAAAAAACACCGGCCTTATCCTTTAACCACTCTCTCCCAAAGCCGGAGTGAAGAGTTTTACACTGCCTCTTGCCTTATTTGTATTGTCTTCTACGGTTTTTGTCCAAACAGTGGACATAAGCACAAGCAGGGTCGAAAGTAATGGATTACAATGTAATAAGATTACAGTAATCGGATTGAAAAAGGTAACTGTATTCTGATTTAGTTACTGTAAAAAAAAAAAGTACAGTAATCAGTTTGTATGGACAGAATGATTCATACTGCTTTTACACACTGCTTATTCTCTTGATAACTCACAGTATAATGGAAATCAGCATTTAAAACAACTTTTATGAAAATATTGTGTGAGTTACTTTTTGGGTCGCTAAAATTATGCTAAATAAATAGATTAAAAGGAAGAAATATGCTTGAAGGAGGAAAATTACATTTAAAGTGTGAGAACGTGGACACAGACATCACTTTAGACAAATTACACTCTGTGAATTGGATGAAATTGTCCATTTAATTGAATATTCAATGTATTTTGGAGGTAAATTAATGTAAAAATAACAGAATTTAACAAGTTGGCAGGTAAATTGTTGGGGTTTTTTGGTCACTTTTCCTCCAAAAAGTGAGGGGGGGGAAATCAGAAAATAACTGTAAGTACACAGATTATGTCACTGAGTTTGAGTATTCCAGGGGATTACATATATCATTTCATATATCATGTTATGCTGATAATTAATAATCTGTAATGGATTATGTATTGAAAGTAATTTACCTAAACCAGAGTGTTGTGGTTTTTGCAGGAGAGAAACTGAATGTTTTGGTCACTGGCTGCAGTTACTGATTCATCCCATAATTCACCGGCCATTTTTAATATTTTATCAGATAACTAGATTTTTTACAGTAGAGAAGGACTGTTACCAGGCCAAGTAGCTGGGAGAGCAGACAAACAAATCAGAGCCAGAATTTCTGAGCGTTTGGATGCTGGTTGATGGTGATTTCCCACTCTGGATATAAAGTGGATTTAGAGCGGCTTATGTCTGTTTTGTAACAGAGGCTGTTGTAAAGTCAGATAGTTTTAAGTTTACATACATTTTAACAGCTGTTGGGCCACAATTTGTAACAAGCAAAGGCTATGCATGTGAAACAAACATTTTAAACCAACTTTATCCTGGCTTTATCCTTCCATAGCGCTGTCGTCGGACAAAAACTGTGTTCAAAATGAATGTTTAGTTTTTTTCAGGGAATGAAGAAAATAATGCTTTCTTTCTCATTTAAACCATTTAAACCATTGTTTTTTTAACTTAGTGGGTTTTTAACAGGATTCAAGGGCTTAATGGTGATGAAGCTCACTCAGCACACAGATTATCTTGTAAAATTCAAGTGGGGAAAAAGAAAAACACCCGAAATTGCTGTTGTAACGAGGCCCGTTGTGTTTGTGTCAGCCACTGCAGTAACTGTGAGCCACATCAGCTCAGAGGGCCGACATGCTCTGCTTTTGCCACGGCTGCTTCAGTAGCGCTGAAACGATTAGTCGATTAATCAATTAGTAGAGAAAATTAATCCATTATAAGTGTTGATAATCAATTAATCGTTTTGGTCATTTATCAAGTAAAAACACCAAACATTTGCTGGTTACAGCTTCACAAATGCTGAGATTTGCTGCTTTTCTGTTTCATATCATTATTAAACAAAACTTTGGTGCTGATCATCACCCATAACTTGTGATGGGCAGTCATTATTTTTGACATTTTATAGACTAAATGATTAATTTAAAAAAACAATCAATAGATTAATCAATAATGAAAATAATCGTTAGTTGCTCGTCTCCACACCTGAGAGGAGCGAGTTACAAATACACTGCAATGTGAAATGTCTTACGATCTTACAGTCAGCTGACATACATTGCGAGTCCCTTGTATTTTCTTGTCGAAGCCTTGGAGGACGGTGGTGCTAACATGGCTGTGTGGACTGTCAGGTGTCATGCTGTGGTGCTTCGGTTCATCTGTGCCTTAAACTACAGTCCATGTTTCCATTTAGATTTTCTGCATCAGGGATTAAAGAGAACAATCCATGTTTTCAGACATTTTTTACATGTGAAATGGGATTAAAATGAAACAGGGATGATGTCGCTGTAGCAGCTCCTGTTAGCTTAGCACAGCGTCAGGTTTATTTCTGCTGTACATAAAAGTCGTTGTATTAATTAGATGGGTATATGATTATGATCTAATGTTTCAGTGAAGTAACCATTTCAGAAAAGCGATTGCTTTGAATTTCTTGTAATGCACTTTTATATGTCAAGGTTTTCAATCTGTTTTTCAGGCTGTTTTGTTTGATTATTTTCAACATGATATAAATCAAATATGTGAAATTATGCAGAAATGTGCTCTGTGGGTTTTGTAAATAAAACATTTATTATAAAATAATTTCTGTACATTCACGTCTCCTACCTTGATGTTAAAAATCGTACCCATTTTACTCTTTCTTCTTTTCTAAAATTGAGGGGTTCATTGGGGGTTCTTCTAAGATCCAAAGGGATCCAATAAGCGCCTCAGGGTCCCTCACTAGAAAAAAACAATCCTAAAGAGTTCCTTGAAGAACCACCACATGTTAGAGGTTCCTGGAAGTACCTTCAGGGTTCAGGATCTCTTTATGAAGGGGTTCCTCAGGGAGCCTACTGGGGTCCCCCTGTGGTTGCAGTCTGAAGAAACCCTCAAAGTTCTTCAAAGCCCTTTTTCCTTTAAGAGTGTACACTGACATTAACCTCAGGCTGTGGTCTAAATGGTTAATTGGCTTTTGAGCCTCTGACGTAACCAACCTAACCATAACCCTCTTGCCTTGGCCTCGATGCAGCTTTGCCCAGTAGGTGGCACTACCGGGCCTCCAGCTAGCCTGCTGTTGTGCTAAACTAGTTCTGAGAAGCTCAACATGTTGACTATACAGCAAAATACTGCAGCATATAGCAGAGGTGGAAAGTAACTAGATACAACTGCTGCAGTTGCTGTACTAGATTTTGTGTACTTCTACATGAGGGATTTTAACTTGAGAGAGTTCAATTTCAGGCCATAAGAGTAAAAAGAGACCTTTCATTCACAGTGTAGTGGAAATTATACCATTATATAAATAATAATAATAATAATAATACATTCTATTCATTATGTATTAAGCACAATCTCATTCCTCAGTTGAATGTTGTCTCTGCCTTCAGTAATTTTCCATTCTCCACCAGCTTGAGATAAACAAAGGTTCTGCCCAGAGACGGCCTTGAGTGTCTGGTAGGAACTGGATTTTGTTATGCACAGATGCACCCTAATCGCATAATGTTTCAAGTATAGGAATGTGTCGGACTTCGCATGACTCAGCTGTTTCTACTACATGATTATAAAAAGGGTGGACAAAACACATTGGTTCGCTCTTTGTCTCACACACTGCTTGCAAGCAATAAAGATAACAGAAGGACTTCTCATCTCCAAGTCTCTTTATTACAGAAAACTTCCTCCACACACAGTAAATCTGAGTAATTCTGAGTAATTATATGCAGGGTTCCCACAGTCCTTGAAAATCTGTGAATGTTTGTGAATTTGAGAAAAATATAACAAGGCCTTAAGGTGTTTGGAAGTGAATGTATGGCCTTGAAAATACTTGATTTTTTGGTAAAATACAGCACCAAAATTCATCATTATACCTCAGCTCTCTCTGTCCAAGCATCAACACTTCACATCCTGAGGAAAAATTATCTCACCAGAATTTCTTGACTTGACAAGACCAGGAGGAAAAAATGAGGCCTCTATGATGTCTAATTTTGAGAAATGTCATTGCTTACCAAAACATATCATTGCCAATTATGAGTCCTTGAATTTCACCAAATAAGCCTTGAAAGTCATTGAAAACTCTTTGGATCTGATGTCCAAGTGAGTTTAGGAACCCTGTATATAATACTGACTTTGTTGAAATGATTAGAACGGGACCCTCCCCAAACCTAGGCTGGACAATAAATCCTCAAATTATTTGCAAGGACCATGCTAAAAATGGGTAATGGTAATTGTAATTTGTTGCAGGTCTCATTTTGTGAGAGATTTTAACTAGTATTTGCATTTTATCATTACTTTAGAACAGTGGTTCTCAACGTGGGGTCCGGGGACCACCAGGGGTCCTTGACGGGGTTCCAGGGGGTCCCCAGCAAATTGATGAATTGTTAAACTTCACCATTATTTCATTTACAAGAAGTTAACACAATTAGAGAATGTAGAAGGCTTTTTTGATCATTGTGTCACTGTTATCTCTCTACCTACAATACAGACAGTCATGGAATTCTGGACCAAATCATATCTAACAATAAAGATATTTTCAGATTTGGGTCCAAGAGAAAATCTCATTAAATGGGGGTCTGTGGCTCTAATGTGGACTAAATTAGGGGTCCTTCATATGAAAAAGGTTGAGAATCACTGCTTTAGACAACAAAATTTTGATTGAAAGTCCATAAACAATAATAATGAATTATTGCCCAACCCTACATTTTGGAGACGCCGGGTTTCATCCAACATATTTCTTCCGCCCGGCTCTGATCTTGGCTCCTAGACCTACATCCAGCCAACCTATCATCTGGTCCGCTTGGCGTCCGGTGACCCCTCTCTAAGTGGGCTAAGAGCATCCCTGAATGAAAAGTCAAAGGTGGAAGGGGTTTGTGTGCATGGGTCCTGCTTCCCGTAGGCCCTCCTGAGCTCGTTACCACAGGGAGTTATCAGGAAGTCAGGCAGCCCTCTTCTGTCACAGTTCATTAGCCAGGATTACAGGCCAGGACTTACAGGGGAGAGAGAAACAGAGGCCTGTTGCAAACTCTCAATGTAATAACTTCCTATTAACGTAATAAACCGTTAACACAATAACGATTACAATTTTTAGACAGTCAAAATTCAGTCCACAACTACCACCTATTCACAAATTTGGGTTATTATTAATTATGGTGCTATATCTGAACAAAGGAGGAGGTGGTCATCGTTTCAAAAATTTCCAGCCTTCCTGTTTTAACAATTATTCCATGAACGGGAAAAAAGTTATTACATTAATGGGAAATTTGTTATGTTAACAGGATTATTACACTATCAGCTTCAAATTGTTATTACCTTAATGGTTTATTACCTTAATGGGAAGTTATATTAGCAGTTGTAACAAGGCTGATTAAATTACAAAATAGTCCGCAGTGCCAGTTCCAGAGAAGGCTCTTCACCACTCAATCTCTGGACTCACAGTTGATGACATTAAATTGCTATCAAATGTCTAATGTAATTTATGACTTTTATCAACCTCTGTCAGTGACCAAGGAGTTGCAACAACATGGACAGATCTCTGGCACAGCTTACAGTAGCCTGTAATGGACAGAAATATAAAGTTCCATTTTCACAATAGAGATGAGTAAGCTAGCTAATTAGAGCAGAGATCCAACAGAAACATCTAGTGCAGAGGTAACACGTCACGTTTTAAGCTAATGCTGCTTTGTCTTTATCTTTTTTTTGGCTTGAGAACTAACCGTGTTGCGACGGCAATCGCTCGCTCATAGCATCATCCTTCATCTTGGAGCAGATGAAAATTCAAGGCGGCTTTCAAAAAAATGAGTTTTTGAAAGCTATGAATCTTAACCACTGGCAAAAAAAATAAGCATACGGACCTTTTAGTGGGATACAAACAGTATATACGGACAGTTAGCAAAGACATGGACAGACAAGTTACAAGACAGTGTTAAAATGGCAAGATGGCAGCACAAAGAGCTGCCCTAATTTAGTGCTGACATGTTTGATTTGATGTTTAGTTGTCCACAACATTGATTTAACCATGCAGTAACATGAGCTTAGAGGCAGCTTGGTTTTTTGTTTTACCGTACACATAAATCACTGTGTCATCAGCATACATGTAGAGCTCTACTTCAGGGCACACAGATGGCAAGTTGCTGGCGAAACTGAAGTGGTCCCAGGATGGAGCCTTGTGGGACCCCAGTGGAGGAGCTGATGGCAGTCGGTTGGTGGCTGTTTACTCAGACAGATTGAGTTCTGCCTGAAAGGTAAGGTTCTGTTTAAGCTAGTTGAAGGCAGTATACTCCAACTGCCAAATCAAACGGTAACTGCACGCTACAACACTTTTTTTATGCTGGAAGTCAGTATGTTAGGCCATGTTATGTTCATCAACCATGTTTAATACTCTAGCATTAATGTGAATGTATGACTGTACATGACGGTGTCATGGATTTGGAAGTTACCACCCCTGCCCTTCCCCCTCCCCCACCCCCCTTGGTGCCAACAGCCAAATACGACTGTTCCATTGTTTACAATGCCAGAGGTGCAGAAAACAGCTGAGGTTGAGATCACCCATTGATAGGTAGCTTCAAGATACAGAGACTGAAAGTGACATGGACTTGGATAGACAGATGAGAGAAGAACAGGAGAACAAGTTTGGTGCCTTGCTCAAGGACTCTTCAACAGAACACGTGCTTGATGATTGATCCCTCTAGGCTGTTGCGGGTATCGAACCTGTGTCCGTTTGGCTTTTGGCTGAACTACTCAGCCACCATGCCAACCAAGGACATGTAACAATGTCGTTATCTATTTTATGTCACCAAGTCTGAACACAAACCTGTTGCATCACTCACTAAAAACAAAGAGTAAGGCTTATCTAAAATCCCCCACTGGGAGAGGCCATTAAACTTCACTGATGATCTCAACATGCGCCGGCGATGCATGAGAGCGATTGGTGGATTAGCGAGATATTGAACCAATGAGGAACAGACTTAGGGCTTAGAGCCGGGGTGTAGTCAGCATCTACATCACATGAGCCCAGGCAGAGAGGTAAACATTTCAAGTGTTTTAAAGTCTTAAGCAGACACTCAGCCAACTGGCACGCTGTCCAGCAACGGCAATTAAGCCGATCTACTGATTTGAAATTTCCCTTTTTGAGAGCTGGCATGTTGGCTGTTGACCTTGCTGGAAGCTTCAGGACACTGATGCACACATTGCTGCTGTTGGGGAAACAAACACAACAAAAACACTTTATTATTACTTGAATTAAAAAGTTCTATCATCATTTATGTGATGAGTACATTTCATGACTCTTGAGCCCTCGAACCCTGATATTAAATTGTATCATTGCAATAATAATAATTAATGTTTTCATTTGGTTTCTTCTAAATTGCTATTTTTTTGCTAATTGAAACATCCACGTTAGTGCCATATTGACTGTGGTTATGCACTGTGTCTCTTTACATTACCCACCAAAGATTTTGACATTGAAACATTGATACGACACCAACATTCAAAACCAATGTAAATATACTGTAGCACCAAAATGAAAGCTGAGACGTCTGTAGTCGTCCATGGCTGCTACCTGCATCATTTCGTGAAATTGGGGCCTAAATATCTTTGATAGCAGTTCAACACAGATTCTAAAGCTGTTTCAATATGATTTGTTACCATGTTGTGAAAAATGTTGTTTGCGTTGAGCTTGGCCACCTCCTGCACTTTGATTTGTTAAATGCTTCTTGGGCACTTTAGTAATCATCTGACAAACCAACCAAGTAACAAATCTTGTGTTAGCTCTTCATCAGCTAACAAGGCATGTGCTTTTATCCAAAGCATCTTGCATTACCATGAGTGCATACACTTTTAGCATGGGTGGCCCCAGTGGAAAACAAACCCTACATAGGGAGTTGAACCCCAAACTTACAGTGCCATGCTCTATCCATTGAGTTACACAGGACCACATTTGTTATTTGCTGTGGCAAATCAAAACCGCAGCCTTCAGACGGGCCACATCTTGCAGTCAGATGTCTAATTCCATGTTGTTCCCTCTTTAGTATTGGTGTTACAGTTTTGGTACATTTTGGTCCCTAGAGGCTGTGATCCACTTGGCAATCTTTTGACAAAAGACAGAGATCAAAAGTGGTATTTGACCCCATGACATTGTGAGTACATGACATGTCCCTTAGCTCAATCAGCCTCCAGAAAATTGTACTTTAATAACCAATAGTGGGGAAATACTATAAAAGAACACTAAAACTGATGCCAGAGTAGCATAGTGAGTAGGGAGACCATCCTTCAACCGGAGACCCAGAGTTCAAACCTCTGTCTCAGCAAACTTTCACCCTACTGAAGTGTCCCTGAGCAAGACACTGAATCCCTATCAGCTGCAGGGTGTTGCTCTGTAGCTAAGCCTGACCTCTGACCTCCTTGTTGAAAGGCAAGAAAACAGAAAATTTCCCTATGGAGATCAATTAAGCATCACATTACATCACACTGTTACTCATGCAGAGCTACACCCCACTCCAAATCCATCCGCCTCCATCTCTAACCCCGCCCTGCAGGAAAGACCTGGGAAATCTCCCTTAGAGCCACAAGTCAGATTACATCGAGAGGGCAGAGCAAAAGAGATCATCTCTCCTCCAAGACCAATACCTGCTCTCCTTCCTCAACCCAAAACCTACATGGTCTCTCTATCGGCATCTAAATACTCAGCTATATCTGCCGTCCTGCTCTTTCGTCCACACGTCTGCATTTGTGCGTCTCGCGACATTTGAACAGTTTGATTCCAACATGGGAAAAAATGAGCTGATGTGCATCACTCAGTATCTCTAAAGAGAATCTAGTCTGTAAAAGTATTAACATTTTCTCAGCCAAGGACTTAAGTTACCTAGCATTCTTTAAAAGCTACCATCATTTGTCTTTGTCCACGTTTCTCTAGTGGTTTCTCATTTTGGTTTCTCTTGATTTGACTCTTGATCCACTTTCATCCAAGCCTGCGCTGTGTGTCAGGTGTGACGCACGTTCAGCCCGACCTGCTCTAATTCCCTAACGAGATTGCCAGTCCCCGGATATCCCATTAGACCCTGATTAACCGGGCTCAAATCATTAGCTCTTGCAAACCAATTCACCCCATGTCAACCTCCACCCCAGACTAACAAAGACATGTATTGCCATACCACAATATGCCCCTACTCTTTGTACCATGGGTCACTTTCATACTTACATGTCCTGGAAGTCAAACAACAACAAATAAAAAATAATGGCTTCCATTTGTGAATAAGAGGCTGCAAACTATTCGATAAGCAAGTCTTCTTCATTAGGATGAAAGGTTTTTGGAATGAGCAGCCCTCTGCATTTTTACCTCTTTCAGCTCTTTTGCCTCATTGTAACTGAAACTGAGTAGAATTGTTTGACTGCAATAGAAAACAAGAGCATGCATATGTTCTTCTTTATTTTGAATCTATTTTGTGCAGGGTTGGTATGTCAGTGTACCTCCTTAAGCGCCTGGTGAGTTTTGTGCAACAGGTGTAATTGCTTTGCAAAACTCCAAAAATCTTTTTTTTGCTGTCTCTCTCATATTCTCACATTTCATCTCCACCTGTTCCCTTCTCCCTTTCTCCTCCTGTCTTGTCCTCTCATTTCTTCACCTGCTCTTGTCTTTTGACCTCATAACCTGATTTTCTCCCTCCAATCGGTTTACCTACGTCCTCTCGCCGTGCTCCCTCGCTTTGTCTCCCTCCCCGTCTCTCTCTCTCCTTCCCTCTCTATTTCCATCTTTGAGCTTTATCCCTTCATCCCTTATCTCCTTCATCCCCTCCAATCCTCATCTGTTCTTCACTGTGGAGGAAGGGACAGAGAAAGAGAGAGTTTTTCACAAGTAAGCTCCTAGCAGTCTTGCGGGGAGAACGTCGGAGGAACCAGCGAGCAGCGTGCATCCTGGGACTGTTGGATCTAAAAACTCAGCCTGACAGGGGAATACTGAGCCGGAGGGTCTGGGACAGGAACTGCGCAGGAAGAAGAAGAAGAAGGGGAAAGGAACCACGCTGTGTGGAAAGGTGAGTATCTTTTTTTCATGCTTCTGTAGTTGCAGACTCTCTAGGTGCTTCCTCCGCTGTTGGAGACCCTTTGGGAACTGCATCGACTCCAGAGACGAGAAGCTTGGATCAGTAACGCCAAGGGATCCTGTCCTGCTGTGAGGCAATCACAGCCAGATTTTATAGAAGGAAAAGTGGATTTTTGCTTCACTGTGCAACAAAAAGGCCCAAGGAGCTGGACACCTTGTAGGTTAATGGGGATTTTCTGCAGATGGCTGCCTCTTCAAACCATGAAATATACTGTAATTGGAGTTGGAGTTTGTGCATTTTGCTGCAGTTTTGCAGAAGCACAAGCTTTCCTCCAAATTTCAGATTGAAGTTGTTTAAAGTAACTCAGCGGTCATCACCTGCGAGGGAAAGCCACTTTAGAAGCTGCCTTTACTTTTCAGAAGCAACTTCATGCATCCGCTCCTTGCACGCAATATGATAATTCAGTCGCTCCATATTACATTGCACCCGATGAAATGATTCCCTAAACCCTCTGAAGGTGATCTTTGGATTGTAGGGAAGCTGTGAAAGAGGATTGGCGGGTCAGTGCCTCAGGTGTGGCAGCAGTAAGCTGCATCCTGATCTGCCGCACAAGGCCCAGACGCATCCAGCTCATTTTCTCTGAGGATTTCCAGCTGCAGATTTGATGACTTGATTCTGAGGTTGCTATCACAAACAGACCTTTGTTTCCTCCCAATACGAATGCTTTTTTTTTTTACAATATTATTTGGCGATCTGAGTGTTTCTAGTTGTGGATTCAGCCTTGCATGAGGCATACAATGCATGCACATACAATATGTATGGGTCGACACACATGGGCAGAAATGCAGCATCATTCGGTAGACATTCACAGGAGATGAGAGAAACAGTGAAGTTCATGCAGCCGGACGTCGGCCATAACAGAGCTTCCACTCTCCCTCCGCCTCGCTCGCCCTCCCTCCCTCTCTCGCTGATCCTGAGGTAAAGAGCAGTCAGTAATCGGATGACAGGAGATTTGACCGGTAAAGCTTCCCTTAAGAACTCCTGCTGGGATTTAAAGCCCTGTAGCACTCCGCCCCACACACCCTCCTCACCACCCCCCCCACCCTCCTCCTCCTCACCCCATATCCTCAACCTTGGATCCTGTCGCAGGTCAAAGCTCCTACCTGTCCGGCACGTAGGCCTTCATCCTGAACGCTCACCTGTACTGTTTTACAAAATGGAAGTGGTCTCTCTCTCTCTCTATCTCCCTTCCTTCCTTCTTTCCTATATTAACTCTCTCTTGTCCAGTGTTGTCTGTTTTGATTGTAGTCGCCCTAGTCATATCAATTTCAGCTGCAAAATGAAGAGTTGCAGAGTCAATTTTGAAAAAAAAAGTATGGATATATATATTAAGCTAAAGTTCCTTATTCATTTTCTCTAAAATATAAAGAATCCGCTTTGTAAAGGTGTTATAATTTTGGCAGCCATGTACTGAAGTTGCCTTTCTTTTAAAAAGTGACATAATTTGTCTTAATATTGTGCTAATTTTTTAAGAGTAGGTGTAACATTTTTTCCAGATGGGGGATAGCCATCTCATTTTGGACTGAAACTCTTCGATTGTCCTTATTAGCATTATGTTAGCATTGAATATCTTTCTTTTTAATTTCCTGCACCTCTGGTAGACAAGCTGATTTCAGTCGGGTCGGGCAGGGGGGGGGGGGGGAGGGGGGGTGGTGTGGTTTAGAAAGAGTCTCCTGGCTGCAGCCAAAGTCGTGCATGACGGTAATTGGCGTTAAATTAGGCAGACGTCAGTATCCTATTACAGAGTATTAGGCACACACAGCGCACTGCTGCACGCAGCAGGGCTTTTGGGAAATGAAAATTATGTGTAAAAATAAAAAAAATGCCTCAGTCAGTTGGGGAAGAGAATGAGGATGTTTCACGCTGGGAAAAGCAGCAGCACTTCTCCATTCTATATTAATATTTTAGGGAAACAGAAGTATTTTTAGATCTTTTGTCAAGGCGCTGTGGCTTCACTTCAGTCCTTGCTGTTGCTTGATTGTAATGTTGGTGACGGAGGAATTTAAGTTTCTTCTACTGTTGACGTCATTGTACGTTGCTCTGGGTCAGAGGGTTAGGTCAGTGCCTAAAAACAAAGCTTACAAAGAAGATGTGACCTGAGCCAGTTTCCCCACAGGGATCAATAAAGTTTCGTCTAATCTTAAAATTGCCCTAAGTAAGTTGCCTTAGTGGGCCGGTGTTCCTTTCAGAATCAGACACCAATCCCCAAAACACTGCACACGTCACACAGTGAGGCACTATAAGGTTAGGGGAAACACCTTGAATTCAAGAACCTAGAGTGTATTGTCGGATTCAGTCCACAATAATTTTCTAGTGATTTTTAGATTGGTTTTAGCTCTTGTATTCAGTGTTAAAGCTCAGCGGACTCAATTTCTGTTTACTTCAGAGACTGTGTGCTATCGATACAATCAATTACTTCATTTAAAGTATTGTATGAAGAAGCACAGGGCTTCCTCTCCTCTTTTAGTATATTTCACACTTTAATAAAACTCCAAGTTAGGTTTTGGCTTCCCTTCCTCCCTTAAATCTCTCTCCCTTCCTTCTTTCTTTCCTAGCCTATATCTCTCCTTCCCTCCCTCCCTTATTCCCTCTCCCTTACTTCCTTCTTCCCTACCCTATATCTCTCCCTCCCTCCCTTCCTTATTCTCTCCCTTGCTTCCTTCTTTCCTAGCCTATAAGTCTCCCTCCCTTTTTTCTTCTTTACTTCATTCAATCTCTCTCCCTCCCCTCCTTCCTTTCTTATACCTCCTTCCCTCTCTTTCCCTTCCTTCTTTCCTACCCTGTCTCCCCCTTTCCTTCCTTCCTCCCTTCACATCCTGAACAGCATAACTAATTAGACCAATATGAGAACTAACAGTGTTACAGGTTTGTCTGGGAGGGATTAAACGTGACAGCAGAAACCAAAGTGGCCTAGTTGAAGGTATCAGGGTCAGTGCTGCACAGCCTGTACAGTTAACTGATGACTGCAGGGTCAAAGGTCAAGCTGTCAGCGGAGGGTTTCAACAACGATGGTTTAATTTATTCACCAAGGACAGGAATTTGACTTGGTGACAACTTACATAATAACGCAGACGTGTGTGGTACAAAGACAACAATAGTATTTTGTTTTCACGTGTGCATAAATAATTCAGCTGTCTTGTCTAAAAACTTCACCAACGCGTAACTGATTTTTGTCTTTTTCCTTTTTCCCTTTATTTCCATCCCTCTCTCTCTCTCTCTCTCTCTCTCTGTTTTCCATCGTAGAGTGACTGTTTTGTTTTCCGTCAGTAACATCCCCTAGCAACTGTCGCCATGGCAGCTGAGAAAGCTGAAATGGATGCGCTGAAAAAGGAGTGCGATGGCCTCCGAAAACAGATTGAGGTGAGTTCCTGCGCCGAGAGCCCACTTCCTGTTTAACGTCATTAAAATCTGTGGAAACATCTTATGAGTCTGATTATACAAGACACTTGAGTAAAATAAAATACATCAAAAATGATCCTATCTATAACTACTACTAGTACTACTACTATTACTACTACTACTGCTACTGAAAATCTGATGAAAAACAACATTCATATCCTCATTACACCAGAAAAAGAAAACAGAAAAATAGATAATCACAATTCATTGAGTCTGTTACCAAGAGCCATTATTGCTTTTTTTTTTTTTTTTTTTTTATCCTTTCATCTACACCTCAAAACCCCCCAAAAATCCTAAATAGTCTAAATCAGCTATCATGTGATATTTTCCATATTTCAGTCACTTTGTGCCCACAAAGGTGAGAGAATCAGAATTGAGCCTGCGTATTATAATCACATTTAAGTTTATTTGTTTGGTAAATTTCAGAGTTAGAGAGAGTTTAAGAGTGACTCAATTCTACACCTTGCATGGGAATAATCTCAACCTCATGATACTGGGAACACACTGTCAGTGTTTTGAAAATGTACACACACACACACACACACACACACACACTTGAGACCTACATGGTGAAAATGTCTCTCCGTCCCTTCACAGCTCCCTTAACCAGCTAACTGGACTTTAAGTGTCTCTTCTCTCTCCTCTCTCTCTCCAACATGCACTTCCCCCTGCCGCCACCAGACGGCCCGCAAGGCCGTGGCCGACAACACCATGAGTTCTGCAGCGGGCGGCGTGGACTCAGTGGGCCGGATCCAGCTGAAGCAGAGAAAGTCACTCAAGGGTCACTTGGCCAAAATCTATGCCATGCACTGGGCCACCGACTCCAGGTGAGAGCGAGCGGACAGGGACTGTGTCAGTGTTGTGACACGTAAATAATATACAGGTGGAGAAGAAGAAGAAGAAGAAGAGAGTTTTAGTTACAGAAACATTTCTCAGAGCTGCTCTGGAGGCAGAAATAATCTGATTGGTTGAGTTAAACCTCAGTGGGCGGAGCCAAAGAACCACAGTTTTTCAGACTGGCTAACTTGAATGGCAAAGAAGGAACTCTGGTCAAAATATAAATAAAAAATATAAATGGCAATGACTTCTTCTCTAAATTCATTCCTGACCATGGCACTGATGATGCTGGAAGGTCAGCAGCTAGCTAACTAGCTTACCTAGCTAGCTATAAGCTAGTATGGCTAGTTTGAACTTGGAAGGTAAAGCTAGGCTAACTAGCTAGCATATATCACTTACAGTGGCTTGATTGCATGTTTTTTCAGTTGGTAGCAGAGCGCTTCCTCCTCTCTTACCTCTTGTCGTTTCTCTGGGCTTCAGTGTAACATTACTTAATCAAAAAGTTTGCCAGTTGCCCTCAAAAGAAACTGCAGTTCTTTGGCTCCGCCCACTGAGGTTTAACTCAACCAATGACATTATTTTTGCCTCCGAGAAATGTTTGAAGAACTAAAACCCATTCTACTGAATAACTCCTGTCGAAGTGCCCTTGAGCAAAGTGCTGAACCCCCTCTTTCCAGTGGCCAACAGTAGAAGTCAGTGGTTTTACTGGGAAGTTCCCAGGTGAAACTGGATCTAACTGGATGGAGACAGACAGGCTCTTCCCAGGATAAATGGATTCCTGACCAACACTGGCTTTCACTCTGCAGATTTAAGCTCAGATTTAACACAAGTTTCCCATCTCACAGGTTACAGCATTTTTAAATTGCTGTTTATTGCTTGTGTAATATCTAATTTGTCTTTACTATGTAGTTTACTATGATGCAGGCCCATCATTCATTCTGTTATATTACATTATAATTACCAGCCACCGGACCAAAACAAAAATAATGCAGTACAGTATGAAAGCTACATAGGAGTGTTGATTTCTGAGCGTTTAATCATGAATCAAGCTGTGGTTATTTTTTTTTAGATCAGTGTTGTTCAGACGATTTATTGGGCAACACACTTGAGCAATGCTCCTAGCAACAGGCAACAAAGAGAGACAATAACAATTTACTTGACACTCCTGTTGCTTATCAAAGTTGCCCTACAAAGTTGCAGTGGTCAGTGATTTTGCATCTAAATTAAGATTTTTTTTTAGCCTAGCATTGCTGCTCTACCTGATTAAATAAAGGTTAAATAAAAAATAAATGTATCATACCTTGATATTGTTTACATGCTAAAAATGATGAGGATTTTACGATTTTATGTTCAGACAGAATGACTCTCTCATCCCTCTCTCAGGCAAATGGTCAGCGCCTCACAGGATGGCAAGCTTCTCATCTGGGACACTTACACAGGGAACAAGGTGAGATCAAGTTCAGGGAAATTTGTATTTGTGGCACGCTGACATCTAAGTTTCATACTGCCACACGGAACAGACCTCACATGCAGTACAAGGGGAAGGTGCCTACAAATATCACAAGCTTCTACCTTAAATGTCTCACTTCAGTATTTTACATTCCTTACCTTCAGGGTTTGCATTAAGCTTCTCAAATGGGTTTCACAGTTTTCTATTAGTCTGGGTTTCAGTGGAGAGTTTTAATGTCCCATGATGGTCTAAGTGCTGTTTCAGAGGCTTTTCCACCCTGACAGGACTACAATTCAGGGGGAAACACTTAATATTTGTAATTTTTTTGGCATGAAAATGGTCAGATTTTAAGATGTTGAGTGTCTTAAAGTTATTCAATCCAAAAAATATCTAAAAACCTTTATTGGTTAAACCCTTTTATGTGCAGAGTGGCCGTAAGTTAACCAAACTAACCTAAATTTCCACCTTCCAGCTGTGTGCCGTCCCACTAAAGTCCTCCTGGGTGATGAGCTGCGCCTACTCTCCCTCTGGGAACCTGGTGGCCAGCGGCGGTCTGGACAACATGTGCACAGTCTACAACATCAAGGCTGCCAGCCCCAAGACCCTGAAGGAGCTGGACGCTCACACTGGTACGGGCCACATGCACAAAGAAATGGGCACAGTTGAAGATGTATTAAAGAAAGAGAACGCCGCACACTGCTGCCTACGGAAGCCCAATGAGAACATATTCATACATTTTATTTACGCCGTTTTCCTGTGATCATGAGTTAATTTTCTTTGTTTTCTTGAGATATTGTGTTATTTATGTCATTATCTCGAGATAACATTTTTTGTGATCCCGAGATAATGACAAAATGAGAGACTAACAAAGTTTTGTTTTCTTGAAATAAAGACATAAATAATTCGATATCTTGAGAAAACAAAGTAAATTAACTCCTTATCATGGGAAAACGGCGTAAATAAAGTGCATGAATATACTGTATGTCCTCAATGGGCTTCTGTAGATGAAAATGCTCCCACATATTTGAAGCAGTTTTGACTCTACACTCTTAACAAGAAGGGTTCTCTACAGTACCAGAAGATGGTTCCTTAGGCTTGTACCGTAGTTGCAGTAGTACTGCAATTTGAACCAATGAACCAGTGAAGAACCCGTCTTTTTTCTGGGTGTAAGTTTAATATTTAAGTTAAACCACATTCCAGCGCCTGCTATCATCTTCTTTTTTATCACAGTTGAAGATGTGCCATCAAGTAAAGGCAAACACTTGGTAGAGGGAGGGATGGACGAATAGATTAATAGATGTAAAGATGGATGTCTTTCTCTCTCTCTCTCTCTCTCTCTCTCCCAGGTTACCTGGCTTGCTGCCGTTTCCTTAGCGACACTGAGATCATCACCGCCTCCGGTGACACCACCTGGTGAGTCTCTGAGGATCGCTGACTTAATGGTTATAGCGAAACATGCTAGGTTGCCAGTTCCAATCCCCAAACGGGACGGAGAAGAAAAATAAATAGGTATTCAGTGTAGAAAGATTCATTTCAGTCATCCAGGTAGTAAGACGTCCAAAAAATAAAAAACAAAATCCACTGGACTTAAAATTAAAGAGTTGAAGACGTTTCAGCACTCATCCTCGTCAGATGAGCAGTGAAACGTGTTCAACTCTTTTGTTTTTTATTTTTTGGACAATCAGAGTAGAATATTGAACGAGACACACTTTCACCCTCAACTACTATGGTGAAGATGCCTTTGCCACTTAGCACTCTTTCGTTAATCTTCAGTCTTTCTTCATCCCTCTTCTCCGTCCCTCCTTCACTCTCTAATCTTCCCTTTCCTCCATTTCCTTCTCCTCCTCCTCCATCTCTCACTCTCTCTTGCTCCCTCTCCATCGTTTCTTCTTCTTTGTGTCCCCAATCTGTAACCCTCTGTCTCTCCTTCATCCTCTCGTCATCTTCCTCCTCTCCTCCTCAGCTGTCTGTGGGACTTGGAGACCGGGAAGCAGAAGACAGTCTACACCAACCACATTGGAGACTGCATGTCCCTGGCTCTGTCCTCCGACATGAACATGTTCATCTCCGGAGCCTGCGACTCCCTGGCCAAGCTGTGGGACGTGAGGGACGGCACCTGCAAGCAGACCTTCTCCGGACACACCAGCGACATCAACGCCATCTCTGTGAGGAGCGCACACACACACACACACACACACACACACACACACACACTTACACACATATTTACATGTGTACACACATACACGGAGGGGGGGCAAGCGATTCCAGTCCCATTCCAGTCACACCTGAATTCGCCGGACATTTTCTCTTCACTCACTGCGACGAGAAAAGACGTGAAGTTATGCTTTGTGTCGGTTTGTGTAGCAGAGGAGATCGCTAGAGGAAGCCACCATGGTTTCTTCAATAAATGACACTTTGTGGACAACCCATAGACTGTAGAAACAGATGGAGTAGTGAGTGTGACGTCACCCACAGGTTTCTGAAGGGCCGTTTTGAAGCCAAAAGTTGGGGTTTACGGTCGCTGCCATGTTGACATTTTTTGGAGCCGAAGCAGCCAGAGTGAAGCCGGGGGTTTCCCACAGCACCGCCTGCTATTGGTCCATAAATTGGCGTCCTGTCAATCACTGGACAGGCGACCTGTCAATCACTAGGAAAACAACCCTGTTTTATAACCGTTATATCTCATTAATGACGCAATTATTTTGAAAATCGCCATACGGACACATATTACAAGAAGTAAAATTAGTTACAGAGACCAAAACCTCTTGTCGAAAAAATGTATTGACTTTATATTTTGAGTGAGAAGTTGGGCTGTGGTCCCATTGACTTGCATGGAGTTGGGCGGTTTGGAGTCTTTTTGGAGCCGGACTCTAGCGGACGTTAGAGGAACTGCAGCTTTCAGCCTCTTCCTTATTGGCTTCAAAATTCACCCGTGGTTTTGGCCGCTTGGAACAAACTCAAATCAGTCTTTATTCATTGTTTAGCAGCTGGTTAAGTAGCTAACTAGCTAACAATCAACTGTAATTCCATGATATTTGGTTAGCAAGCTAATGTAGCTAAGCAGCAATCAATCAAATCTGATGCTATGCTACGTGTGTAGCAAGCTAACGTTAACTACAAGCTACATTACAACAAGAAAACCATGAATGTACCATCTATATTATATAATATTATGGATTCCTCCATGTTGGGATGTTCGGTTGCATTTTCCCTCGTAGGAAGTTGGAATTTCTGACTTTATGAAATCTCTGGAATCAGAGGAATCAGTGCCTGAAAAATTATTTTAGCTAACCTGCCAGTAATCATTTTTAACTTAATAATATATATAGCCTACGTTTTTCATGAAAATGTCATTTTTCATATAACTAGGTCAAAGTTTGCAGAAGTTTAGACACTTTTTGTAGAGCAGCTAACCGGCAGCCAATCAAGAGCCGGTTTGATACAGAGCCATTGTTTTGCTTTGATTTGATTGGCTCACGGTCAGAGAGAGTGTACGGTGGCCAGCAGGGACAAAGTTTGAAAACTGTATACGACAAGGCATTTCAACGTTATCGTCTCAAAAGGTTATTTATCCACCAAAGACACATTTTACCAATATTCTGTGACTTCGGATTCGGTGATTTCGGATTTCAGTGAATGCAGCAAGGGTACAGAAGAAAATGGACGGGGCGCGTAACACACACACACACACACACACACACACACACACACACACACACACACACTAACCACACATGCAGACAAACACACTCAACTGTTTCCTCCTCAGTTCTTCCCCAGTGGAAACGCCATCGTCACCGGCTCCGACGACTGCACCTGCAAGATGTACGACCTGCGCTCAGACCAGGAAGTGATCGAGTACCAGGACTCCAGCCTCAAGTCCGGCGTGACGTCATTGGCTCTCTCCCTGTCGGGCCGCCTCATCTTCGCCGGCTACGACGACTTCAACTGCCACATCTGGGACTCGCTGAAGGGAGAGAAAGTCGGTGAGTAAAAAGAGTCTTTATTTATCAAAACGGCAGTCACAAAGTGATGTACAGAGGATTAAAAAACATCAAATCAACAGCAAGAGCGATAAAAATAAGGTAAGAAATAAAGAAGCAAGGCAAGAGTCATAAAAGGGAGTTAAAGGTTAGGAATAGTTAAAGGTCATTACATTAAGGGAAATCTATAAAAATGAGTTTTAATAAGTGATTTAATAGATGATATAGATTTAGCCAGGCAGCTCTTGTTTTTAATTTAGATTTTCGACAGGAGAGGAAGGGATGATAGAGAGAGAGAAATAGAGAGAAAGACAGAAAATCAGGAGGAGAAAAACTCAGTGAAGCAGAAATGTGAAATACAAATGACGAGAGAAAGAGAAGGGAAACAGAGACGGAGCGACAGATAGAAAAACAAAAGTTTCCATTTCTTCACACTGTTTCTTTGAAAATTATGATGCAGCGAATTGGAAAAGCTGAATGGAAACGGCAAAATTTGCTAAATATCATCAATTTTGCAAAAAATTACAATTACTGAGTAAATAAAACTTTCCTCTTCTCTCCTCTCCTTTCCTTTCCTCATCTTTCCTTTCCTCTGTCCTTTGGCTCTTCTTCACTTCTCCTTTCCTTTCCCTCTCCTCTTCTCCATTCGTCCTACCTCCTCTATTCTCCCCTATCCATCTTCCCTCTCTCCTCTCCTCTCCTCTCTCCTCCCCTCCTCCTCTCTTCTCCTCTCCTCTCCTCTCATCTCCTCTCCTCTTCTCCTCATCTCCTCCTCCTCTCTTCCTCTCCTCCTCCTCTCCTCTCCTCTCCTCTCCTCTCTCCTCCCCTCCTCCTCTCTTCTCCTCTCCTCTCCTCTCATCTCCTCTCCTCTTCTCCTCATCTCCTCCTCCTCTCTTCCTCTCTCCTCTCCTCTCCTCTCCTCTCTTCTTCTCCTCTCCTCTCCTCTCATCTCCTCTCTTCTCTTCTCTTCTCTCCTCCTCCTCTCCTCTCCTCCTCCAGGTGTTCTGTCTGGTCATGACAACAGGGTGAGCTGCACCGGGGTTCCCATCGACGGCATGGGCGTCTGCACAGGATCCTGGGACAGTTTCCTGAAGCTCTGGAACTGAGGAGGAAACACGAGGAGAGGAGAGGAGAGGAGAGGAGAGGGGGAGGAGGAGAGGAAGAGAGGAGGAGAGGAGAGGAGGAGAGGAGAGGAGAGGAAAGGAGAGGGAGTTAGGAGACAAGTCAGGATGCTTTATCACACCGTTTCGTTGATGCTTTTGGTATCTTTCTCTCTCTCTCTCTCTCTTCTCTTCTTCTTCTCCTTCATTTATGTATGCAAACCATGAGCGGTTGTGAATGGGACTTCATAGAGCGTATCGTATAAATGGCGTCACGGAAACGATGCAGGGTGCATCCCGCTGTATGTACATGAGAGTTTTATTGTCGTCGAGGCGACGACTTAACACCAAAAAAATTATATATAAATATAAAAAAAATAGCACGTTATTCAAAATGATTACTGAGGAGAAAATAAGCTCTAACTGTATCTAAAGTGAGAATGATGTCAATTAAACACAAATAGATTTTTGACAATAAAAGAAAGAAAACATGAATATTGAAAATACTATTGAACATGATTGGATACGTAGAGTTACAGATCTATTTTTATTGTCTGTATAAGAACCCGCACTTATTTAGATGAAAGCTTGATATGTAAATTTATTTGTATTTTATAGCGAAGACGTTAGGATGCAGAGTTGATGTACAGTGCCGTTTTTTTTGGGGGGGCCGCGCATATCCAGAGTATATGTGTGTGTGTGTGTGAGAGAGTAGAGCCGCCATTTTGGGTCGCTGCTGACCGGCAGGCTTTGATCCAACATGGCTGCCGTTTCCCCCGTTTCACCACGCAAAATCCAACGACGTACCCAGACAGGTGAAGGTTCGAAAGTTTCGGGTCAGGCTGCCACCAAGCTTCTTCTTCTTCTCTTCAGGGAATTAAAGGCCTGACCTGACAAATACACTGTAAACTTTATTTCACTCTCCCGTATTCAACTGCATTTGGTAGTACTTTTACACTCCTGCAGTACCTCTGTAAAAAGACGAAATGTTTGTTGAAAATCTTTCTAATAAACATAGAATTCTGCATTAACACCATGTGAAGGAGTCTGTGTGTGTGTGAGGTGGAGACGGAAAATAAAGGATTTCACCAGGATTTATTGAGTTTTCTGGAGTAGAAAATGAGGCTTCTATGTTGTCTAAGTCTGACCAGTTGAATTTCACCAAGCAAGTATTTAAAAGTCATTGAAAAGTCTTTGAATTTGATGTCCAAGTGTGGGAACCCTGCAGAAAAGAAAAGTCATGGAGAGAGGTCAGCTGACTACAAATTGACCTTTAAAGTGTTAAAGGTCCCATGTGGTGTAGCCGCTGGGCTGCGGCGTCTCACGTTTCACTCTTGAAACGGTTAGCCAATCGGAACAGAGGGGTCGTTAATATTAATGAGCCTTAAAGACACGGCGACAGAAACAGCCTGTTCTTGGTAAGGCTCAGAGAGATGCTGGAAAATGAACGTGGAGAAATGGATTGAGAGTGTTTTTGGTTCATGACACCACACACACAGCTTTGAATGGACCTCAAGACAGAAAATAAAACACTGGAGAGTGGAGAATATGGGACCTGTAAAAAAAAAAACGGATTAAGATCATCCCAACGTTGAGAAAAACCTGGAAAAAATTCACTGTAGTAAAATGGAAAACCTGATATAGGAAAATATATAATAACCACCTATATAAACAAAAATCTGTTTGGTAAAGCATTAATTGATGCTTTTTCCACTCAGAAAACCTGATCGTCATATAACTTCTATCAGTTTGAAACAATTTTACTATCATGTGTTCTATGAATTTAGGTCATTCAATGTGCAAGATTCAAGAAAACTTTATTGTCCTTTATTGCAAGCAACATGGACATTTTTCTTTGGCTTGTGTCAGGCTCGTCAAACACACAACAGAGAGACAGCAATCAAAAACAAAGTTAAATTGTAAAAAGTGTAAAATCAATCAATATTATCAATATTAATGTCAGAAAAGGGTGGAAAAACTTTATTCCACTAATTAAAGTGTTGGTAAACTGAGTTTAGGTGGGTTTATGCGATGTGGGCTTTTCATTATTCCTATAATGCAGAATATTTAACTCTGCTTGAGAGTTTATTGGCTGAAGAGGGCAGGAAGGAACTACTGAGGAGCATCAGGATTGGTTGGATGCTCTTTGCCCCGCCTCTTCCTGGAGGAGGGAGAAGATTAGAAGGATTTCAGACGGAGATCCTGCACATGAATGTTACTGTGTTGTTAAATACAGGTGTATTTTTTTGTATTTTGCCATAGATTTTGTTCAGCAGCAATGAAAGCTGACATGTAGCGTCCATTTCAGTCTGAACTAGTAGGCCTAACTGTTATTATAACTACACACATACATGACTGTTTAAAGGGGCTGCCATCATTTTTCTGCAACTGCTTGGGCCTAAATGTTACTGTGTTGTTAAGTCCAGGTGTGTCAGTATTTCAGCATAGATATTACACAGCAACAATGAAAGATAGCCTGTGTAATGTTTCAGTTCAGAGTCCAAACATTGCATTTCTCCATTTAAATGATCAAATTGATTAGAACAATTATAATCACAGAGAAACATTATTTGTATTCTACAGTTGTGTTTTATTGATATTTTGTTGTCTTTGTGCAAAATAAAGTTTTTGTAGTCAATATTAGAGTGCTTTTATTTTGAAAAGAACGGACAGGAAGTCCTGTTCTTGTTCTGGCTGGCGTAACGAATGCTGCCTTCATGTGCTCACCGTTAGCTCCGCATTTGCAAGATCTCAACTCGTAAACACGATTTAGCACGCATTGAAGTGCTTTTTGGTCAATAATAACAACAGAATGGACCCTGCAACAAAACTTTACTTTTTGGTTCCTGTTGTTTTATTTTAGAAATCAAGTCACTGAGCTACTTTGTATTGCAGCGGCAGAATTAAGGCCAGAAAAGGTGCATCAGGCATGTAATTAATGTTTAAATTCACCTGTTAGCCACAAATTGTTGTATATTTGTTGCACTACATCCATCAGGGTGCGGGTAATGATGTAGGGCGAATATCAATATAGACAGTCCAGGCTGAACGGTATTTTGCAGCTGTTATCTCTTCAACACCAAAATGATCAATTATAATTGTGCACATAATGCATGACAACTAAAAGTTAAACAAAGCCAACCAATAACATAAAATAATAATTCACCATCAGTTGTGACACCTGCACACACAGAGAAAATCCCCACTTCCACAGTCTTACCTACCGACCGCTTCATGCGACTTCACCCCGAGACTTCCACATTTCCCACGGCCCCTGAACGCAGCAGCGGAGAGACGGGACCCCTCCTGCAGATCCGCCGCCTGTTCCAGCCGCAGCATCACCTGCCAGGCCGCTGTCGCAGTTTCGCAGCCATGTCGCCCAGGAAATTCTTCGTCGGGGGAAACTGGAAGATGAACGGGACTAAGGAGAGTCTGGCGGAGCTGATCGACACTCTGAACACCGCGAGCCTGCACGACCAGACCGGTAACCGGCCTTTCTGTTCCCGTCCCCGCAAAGCCCGTCGGTCCCGGGCGAGTTAAACCAGCGGAAACTAATTCATAGACTTTACATGCGTGTTTTTGCGTCATGCAGAAATAAATACAAGTCGTAATAATAATAAATAAATAAAAGTCATTGTGAGTGGATTTAAACTTGGAGATATGCAGAGTGGGATGACACCGTGACATTGGGAGTCAGGTGAATCCTGCAGGCTGGTTGCAGCAAAGGCCTACAGGACTCTGACACATATTTGTGTGCAATACGAATATATATTATTATTATAGCCTATAGCCATGTAAATTGCTCCATTTGCTCAATTTGGCCCTTTGTGGGACTGTCCCTAACGATAAAACACCATAATATATATAATATTCCTATAATATTCCTCTATATAATATTATATGACGCTATAATCTTCCTCTAGGCACTTATGAGTGTGTCTGTGGGATTCAATAGTGAGTTAATAGTGACTTTATAGTATTTTATGGTGTTTTGATCTCCTTTAGTGTCACTATAATATTGCCATTGGGGCTTGTTTACTAGCTGTTTCTCATTGGGGAGTAGACGTGTCTTCTGCATCACTCCTGGACATAAAATACATATATAAATAAAAAGATGAATCTCAGACTAATTACAAAATTGAAATTAGAGGAGAAACTGACATAAGAAACTGTAATTATTCTCCTGACCTGCATCTCTCAGGTTGTAGAATCTCCTGTTTATTATTGTCATATTTAAAATACATAAGTACCCATCGCTGTGTTTTCTCTCTCTCTCTCTCTCTCTCTCTCTCCCTCCCTCTCTCTCTCTCTCTCTCTCTCTCTCTCTCTCTCTCTCTCTCAGAGGTGGTGTGTGGCGCTCCCTCCATCTACCTGGACTTGGCTCGCTCCAGTCTGGATGCCAGGATCGGTGTCGCGGCCCAGAACTGCTACAAGGTGTCCAAAGGAGCTTTCACTGGGGAGATCAGGTATCTAACCCCCCCCACCACACACACACACACACACACACACACAGATGCATACACATACTGAATACATACATACAAATTATTTATAACGCGATCCTAGCTGTAAACTGGACTGTAATGCATATTCAAGTGATTTGCGTTGCCGCTAACGTCCAAATAGATTTCGATTTTTGCCTTTTGAAGGAAATCCACATCCTGAATTAGTTAATTTATGCGGCTGCCATGATTAATAGCCATGCTGTCAATAGCTCAAGTGGAAACTAGGTGATGAGTTTTTGCTCAGTTCTTGGACTTGAGTTAAATATTTGATCCTTGTTTATAAGGAATACACCAAGGTTTTAGGAGATTGGCCCGATGATCAACTATGAGAACAGAGACACCAAAATCATCCATGTGTCCCCGGTAGATCAGGCTCCATGCTAACACTTTAGCATCCACTCTGCTGAGTGATAGTAGGCGACTAGCATTATCTCAAAAGTAAAAAACGAGAAGTTATAGCAGCTCTAAAGCTAAATGGTAAGTAATCTTAAATGGTATGTGGCCAAGTCTGGTAGTTTTATGTAGGAGAGTGGTAAAATTGAAATGAATAATTAATTAGCATGAGGTGTCTAAACTGCTCTAACATGTCTCTTCTCTCCCCCCTCGCAGTCCGGCCATGATAAAGGACTGCGGGGCAGAGTGGGTGATCCTGGGACACTCTGAGCGTCGCCACGTCTTCGGGGAAAGCGACGAGCTGATTGGCCAGAAGGTGAGCGAGAATTAGCTGTGCGCAAGTAGTGGATCAATCTATAACAACCAGGCTAGAAGAAGAGACACCTGAAAAGATTGTCATGGTGTGGCTGTAAATCCATCCTTTTGAGTAGACATGTATTGTAATATGTTGCAGTGATTTCCTCTTTTCCCACAGAGTTAGGGTTTGACTTTATTCCCTGTCAGTTGCCAACTCTTCAGGTGTTCAGGGTCACTCTCCCGTGTCTCTGTTGTCTGCTGTGTGTGAGCGCAGGTGGCCCACGCCCTGGAGAGCGACCTGGGAGTGATCGCCTGCATCGGAGAGAAGCTGGAGGAGAGGGAGGCGGGCACCACCGAAGAAGTCGTCTACGCTCAGACACAGGTCATCGCAGGTAAACAACTCACCAAAAGGCACAACGCAGCATAAAAAAGAGCACAGACCTTCTTAAAGACCCCATGAAGAGTCGTGGAGAGCGTGATTTGTTTCCATCTATTGACGTATTCCTGAACGAAACAGAAAGTCAGGGCGGGAAGCGTCATGTGGGAGGGGCTTATTTGAATATTAATGAGATATGGAGGAAGTGGGCGAACAGCAGTCTGCACCCTGTTGTGGAGGAATATTCTCCACCTCCGTCGCTCCGTCCGGCGGAAAAAAAGAGTTTTAGGTGAAGCAGCCAGAAACTCTCCTTCGTCCATGTTGCAGCTGAACTGAGCTGCATGCTGGGAAAAACCTGAATAATTCCTACGGTTATCAAAATTTAATTGGATGAAATTTTTGTCTCCGCCCCTGACTGCAGGGATGAGTCATCAACAGAAACGTGCTCTTTACCAGAAAGAGACGCTCTGTTCATTCTGATATAAAATTTCTACTCGAAATCAAATTTTTTGGGTCATTTTTTTCGGCCTGTACTGGTGAACAGGTGAATTATATCATATTGTCATTTCCGTGGCCTGTTCTCCAGTCCTCATGTATCTGCTAGTAGACCAGCTAGATATTACAGTGTTCATATTCTGCCCATAAATCTGAACAATTGTATTATACTCATTAAAATATCCACTTAATTTGCAGTGACGTATTACAGGGAGTTTGGGATTTTGTCGATCAGTTTTTCCTCAGTTGCATCTCGTCCTGCTGCAGCCTTCTGCCGGACAACAACTCCCTGATTAAAAAAACGCACATGAAGCCGTGTTGGTTAGAAATAGGCCGGCGGTCCCTTCGGTTCTTGAGAAACATCCGTTCCGGTTCTTCCTCAGACCGGGTCCAGGCCAGGCGTGTGAAGCCGGTCTCGGCGCCTCTGGTGTGAACTGGGACGCAGAAAACAAGCGTCTCTCTGCCTCTTAAGATGTTTCTCAGCCTGAACTCATTAGATCTTGTTGTGTTACAGTATAATTAGCTCTTCTCCTGCTGGAACTGTTAGGAGGGGAACCACTAAGAAGGGACACACACTTCTTCTTCTTCTTCTTCTTCTTCCTCATTTTCAACTGCTCACCACAAATATTTCTGTTCTGTTTGCTGTGTTCTTACCCAAGAATTTCTGTTTTTTTGTCTCCTATAGAACTGTATAGGGGCAACATCATGTGAAGCATTACTTATTATGAAATGTTTATTTTTAGTCGTATTCTGTCTGTAACTCGGCTGTCTTGGCCAGATCTTACTTAAAAAGAGATTGTTGAATAACGATGATAAATAAAAGTTAAATAAAAACAAAGGAAAAAAAGAGAGTTTCAGTGTCACATGATCTAAATGTTTTGTCAGAGGCCTTAACATCCATTTTTAGGGGAAACCAGTGACTTCCAGTGTCATCTGATGGAGCTTTACTGTTGTTTTGTGTTACAGAGAATGTGAAGGACTGGGGGAAAGTGGTTCTGGCTTATGAGCCAGTTTGGGCCATCGGCACCGGCAAGACCGCTTCACCTGAACAGGTAGGACTGACAATCCATTTCTTTTCCTTTGTTAATATTCATAATTGCTATATGTGGATTGGAGAAGCAGTGTGTTTCCGCTTAGTTGTGAATGTGGTCAAATCTTCTAAGTCTTTATTTACTTCTGGATTTTCTGCATTTTCACTCCGTTTACAATCCAGTCACCCAGATGTTGATCGAGGTGTAAATACCTAAGAGAGTGTATATATATTCTCAGTATATCTGCATACTGTATATTCAGTAACCGGACTGGCAGATCCAGTTTCTCCAGTAAGATTTCACTGTGTTATGGTCTTTCTGGCTGCCAGTGTTTTCTCCACCTCAACCCACAACATGCTGGAACCTGCAGGACAAACACTCAGCAGAAAATACAGGAACAGCTGAACTTACTGCTGTGTTGATTAGAAACCTCCTCACTCACCATTTGGACTGACAGCGGAGTCTTCTGAATTTACCATTTTCAGGTTAAATGGTTCATATATGTAAAATGGTTTCTCAACCTGTGGGTCGGGATCTTATAGTGGGTCACAGGGGAGCTGCTGCTGGGTCACAACAGGACGGGATCGTGTTGAATGAAAGGGAGAGAAAACAGGTTTTATATTTGGGTCCCACATCATTCTTTGAAAGCTGTTTTGTTAGGAGTATGAGGTGTCAAAGGACAGTGTGTGTGTGTGTGTGTGTGTGTGTAGATAAAGTGGTCGACTCCATTGACTGTGCGTGTGGGTATGTGCTTTTTGTATCCTTTTTCTTTGAACCTTGTCGAACCTCCAATATTTTAAATATCGTTGCAAAATGAGACACCTGCTATACAAGAGAAGTGAAGCCTAGTATAACTGTAATAAAACTCACTATTTTGCACAATTTGCCCAATTTAAAAACAAGAAAGAGAAGACATAAGAAATAAAAGACAGCAGTAGATGGTGCAGAGGGAAACTCACTACTGAATATTATTGAAAGAGTTTGTCATGTTGAGGCTTTTACTGCCAAAATAACATTTTAGAGGGATGAACCTTCTGTTTTGTTTGTCTTCTCGTGTGTGTGTGTGTGTGTGTGTGTGTGTGTGTGTGCAGGCGCAGGAGGTGCACGAGAAGCTGCGGGCGTGGCTGAGAGCCAACGTCTCCGATGACGTGGCCGACTCTCTGCGCATCATCTACGGAGGTCAGTGAGGGACAAATCCATCTGTGTGAGAATATTACATCATTGTTCTCTCACTGCTGATGAAAGCAAGAAAATCAATTAAATTCACTAGAACAATGACTTCAAAGCTTAAAGCTCTGTGTAGCTCTGGTAGAGTCTTGGGTTGTGTCTCTTCCTCCATGATAAAACCCCCAAAATCAGTGATTCTGTGATCTGTTGCTCCGGTCTCTCTCCATTCACTGCCATTGTCTGGAGGAACAGTCTGAAAATCACTTCTAGCACAAGTGAATCTCTTTCTTTATGTTTATTAAGGAAGGAAGGAAGGAGGAAACGTATGCCAATGGAACAAAGAAGAGACTCGTTTTTTATATATTGTCAGAATCTGCTTTGTCAAAGTCCTGTCTCCCACTTTTTTTTCACTTTTTTTTTTATACAATTATTGGTAAACGGAAAAGTTGGTTTTCACGTCAACGATTTCTTTTCTCGTGTTGTTTCCTGACGTCACGTGTGACAGTTTGTACTTCACATGTGAAAGTTTCAATTCACATGTGAAAAGTCCCTCTTTCTCTCTCTTTCCCGCTCTCCCTCTCTCCCCCCCTCTCCCTCCCTCTCCCTCTCTCCCTCCCTCTCCCTCTCTCTCTCTCTCTCTCTCTCTCTCTCTCTCTCTCTCTCCCTCTCTCTCTCCCTCCCTCTCTCCCCCCTCTCTCTCTTTCTCCTCTCTCTCTCCTTCTCTCGCCCTCTGTCTGTCTCTCTCTCCCTCCCTCCCTCTCTTCCCCCTCTCTCTCTTTCTCCTCTCTCTCCTTCTCTCGCCCTCTGTCTGTCTCTCTCTCCCTCCCTCCCCTCACTCTCTTTCTCCCTCTCTCTCTCTCCCTCTTTCTCTCTCTCTCCCTCTCTCCCTCTCTCCCGCTCTCTCCCTCCCTCTCCCCCTCTCTCTCTCTCTCCCTCTCTCTCTCCCTCTCTCTCCCTCCCTCTCTCCCCCCTCTCTCTCTTTCTCCTCTCTCTCTCCTTCTCTCGCCCTCTGTCTGTCTCTCTCTCCCTCCCTCTCTTCCCCCTCTCTCTCTTTCTCCTCTCTCTCCTTCTCTCGCCCTCTGTCTGTCTCTCTCTCCCTCCCTCCCCTCACTCTCTCTTTCTCCCTCTCTCTCTCTCCCTCTTTCTCTCTCTCTCCCGCTCTCCCTCTCTCCCCCCCTCTCTCCCTCCCTCTCCCTCTCTCCCCCCCTCTCTCCCTCCCTCTCCCTCTCTCCCTCTCTCCCGCTCTCTCCCTCCCTCTCCCCCTCTCTCTCTCTCTCCCTCTCTCTCTCCCTCTCTCTCCCTCCCTCTCTTCCCCCTCTCTCTCTTTCTCCTATCTCTCTCCTTCTCTCGCCCTCTGTCTGTCTCTCTCTCCCTCCCTCCCTCCCCTCGCTCTCTCTTTCTCCCTCTCTCTCTCTCCCTCTCTCTCCCTCTCCCTCTGTCTCTCTGAATTGTTTTTAAGTGAATCTCTTTCTTTATGTTTATTAAGGAAGGAAGGAAGGAGGAAACGTATGCCAGTGGAACAAAGAAGAGACTCATTTTTTATATATTGTCAGAATCTGCTTTGTCAAAGTCCTGTCTCCCACTTTTTTTTCACTTTTTTTTTTATACAATTGTTGATAAACGGAAAAGTTGATTTTCACGTCAACGATTTCTTTTCTCGTGTTGTTTCCTGACGTCACGTGTGGCAGTTTGTACTTCACATGTGAAAGTTTCAATTCACATGTGAAAAGTGTTTTTTTGTGACAGTTTTTCGTGACATGACAGTTTGTTTAACGAGTGATAAAATAATTTCATGTGCAAAAGCAACATGTGTCCAAATGCACGTGCTTTGAATTCATTTGCATTTTTACATGAGTTTTTTGTAAAGGTAGTCCTGATTTCTCTCTTGCTCTCTCTCTCCCTCCCTCGCTCCCCCCTCTCTCTCTTTCTCCTCTCTCTCTCTCTCCCCCCTCTCTCTCCCTCTGTCTCCCCCTGTCTCTTCCTCTCCCTCTCTCCCTCTCTCTCTCCCTCCTTTCTCCCTCCTCTCTCTCTCCCTCTCTCTCCTTCTCTCTCTCCCTCTCTCCCCCCCTTTCTCTCCCTCCCTCTCCCTCTCTCCTCTCTCTCTCCTTCTTTCTCCCTCTCCCCCTCTCTCTCTCTCCCTCCCTCTCTCTCTCTCTCCTTCTTTCTCCCTCTCCCTCTCTCTCTCTCTCTCTTTCTCTCCTCTCTCTCTCCCTCCCTCTCTCCCTCCCTCTCCCTCTCTCCCTCTCTCTCTCTCTCCCTCTCTCCCTCTCTCCCTCTCTCCCTCTCTCTCTCCCTCTCCTACATCTATTTATTGAGTGTCCTAGGTTGAGAGCTGGTTTTTAGGTCTGGGGGAGGATTTTTCTTTTGAGACTTTTGTGTTTGGTCCAAAATATTCAGCCAGAAAGAAGAGTGTTCACACACTTATGAATTTTATATCTGGTTCTGCAAAACTAGCCATCTGTACACGTAAAAACAAGACGCAGGGTGTTGGTTGTGTGGAGCCTGTACAGGTGTGTGAGGGGCAGGTGTACAGGTGTGTGAGGAGCAGGTGTACAGGTGTGTGAGGAGCAGGTGTACAGGTGTGTGAGGGGCAGGTGTACAGGTGTGTGAGGAGCAGGTGTACAGGTGTGTGAGGAGCAGGTGTACAGGTGTGTGAGGAGCAGGTGTACAGGTGTGTGAGGGGCAGGTGTACAGGTGTGTGAGGGGCAGGTGTACAGGTGTGTGAGGGGCAGGTGTACAGGTGTGTGAGGAGCAGGTGTACAGGTGTGTGAGGGGCAGGTGTACAGGTGTGTGAGGAGCAGGTGTACAGGTGTGTGAGGAGCAGGTGTACAGGTGTGTGAGGGGCAGGTGTACAGGTGTGTGAGGGGCAGGTGTACAGGTGTGTGAGGGGCAGGTGTACAGGTGTGTGAGGGGCAGGTGTACAGGTGTGTGAGGGGCAGGTGTACAGGTGTGTGAGGTGTGAGGGGCAGGTGTACAGGTGTGTGAGGAGCAGGTGTACAGGTGTGTGAGGAGCAGGTGTACAGGTGTGTGAGGGGCAGGTGTACAGGTGTGTGAGGGGCAGGTGTACAGGTGTGTGAGGGGCAGGTGTACAGGTGTGTGAGGGGCAGGTGTACAGGTGTGTGAGGGGCAGGTGTACAGGTGTGTGAGGGGCAGGTGAAGGCTCTCAGGTGGAGCAGCCTGCTGCAGGATGGAGGACAATCTGGAGGCTTTTATCCTTGTTTGGGCAGTAATGGATGTTCTGTGTGTGGTGGGGGAGGATGGGGAGTTGTTTTTAACTTTTTGATTTTAATATGGAGCAGATCTGTTTGTGTTGTTGTGTTGTTAGTTAATTTTGTTAAAGTAGGCTGTTTTTTTGAGTGGGTGGTGTTCTTTTTTTTTTTTCCGCTGGTTTGAATCTTTGATGTTTTGGTGGTTTTGCTTGTAAACAAAATGCTGCGTATCACGATTAATGAGGTCAATAAAGTAGTTTTTGAAAATTCAAATTCTCTCTCCTCTCTCTCCCTCCCTCTCTCCCTCTCTCCCCCCCTCTCTCTCTCCCCCCCTCCCTCCCTCTCTCTCTCTCTCTCTCTCTCTCTCTCTCTCCCTCCCTCTCTCTCCCTCTCTCTCCCTCTCCCTCTCTCTCTCCCTCTCCCTCTCTCTCTCTCTCTCTCCCTCTCCCTCTCTCCCCCTCTCTCTCCCTCTCTCTCTCTCTCTCTCCCTCTCCCTCTCCCCCTCTCTCTCTCTCCCTCTCCCTCTCCCCCTCTCTCTCTCTCCTTCTCTCCCTCTCTCTCCTTCTCTCCCTCCCCCCCCCTCTCTCTCCTTCTCTCCCTCCCTCCCTCTCTCCAGGCTCGGTAACAGGAGCTAACTGTAAAGAGCTCGCCTCCCAGGGCGACGTGGACGGCTTCCTGGTGGGCGGAGCCTCGCTGAAACCCGAGTTCGTCGACATCATCAACGCGCGCGCGTAGACGCCGCCGGCGGCTCCGCGCCCCGGACCAATCAGAATGCTGCTGCTTAGACCGTCACATTACTGCCGGGCGTCGACACACTGGGCTGACTGATCCACACACGGATCTGTGTGATGAGACGAGAACGTTTTATTTTACCGATGTGTGTAACCCGTCAAGTATGGGAGGGTAGAACGGCGATGCGTTCACTGGAAGTAGAAAATCACAACACTTTCCATGTTTCTGTGTTGTTTTTATTAGGAAATTAGCGCATTAATTTTTCATATTACAATTTTAGAATTATTTCGATCTTTTGTGTTTCTTTGGGTTTTGTCTGTATTCAAAAACACTGGAGTCCAACGATCCTGTATTGATATGCACTGTTAGGGTGATTACTAATAGCGTTGGATTATCGATACCTTATCTGTTTTTGGTGTCAGTATTGATTAGAAGGTTTTAAAATGGGTCAGAAGGCACTGAAAACTAGCAAAATGGCAGATTCTTGCAATAGGATCTAATGTTTTCATCTACTTTAATGTCTTTTTCATTTACTGAGGAAGTCAATGGAGCTTTGAGGAAAACAGAATACATGTAAAAAAAATAATTTATTTATTATTTTTTGGGCATTTTTGCCTTTTTTTAGACAAATTGGTATCAAAAAATTTCCAACAATTCTCTTCCTTATCTGTTGATATGAGGTGAATATGAGTTCAGGTATTTCCAATAGAGGATCAATCAGCCCAGGTTGTTGTTGTTGTTGTTAACTGTGTTGTTATGTTGTTTTCCTGATGCAATCTGTCTCACTTAACTGCACTAACTGTTAATTCTTATTTTCCAGAGTCTTTCACAATAAAAGCCCTGCACAGAATATACTTGATCGGTTAGAATATTCCTACTCAAGTCAGTTTTGAAAAGTGGGAGGACTTTTATTGTGAAATGGCCTAATGGAAACAGGTTCCTAACAGTCACTACTACTGTATGAACAAAAAAATAACTAAGTACAGTATATGCTGTAATTATTAAACGCTGCACTTGTTATGTTCAACACTGGATGGAGTTCTCACTGCTGCAGGAGCCAGTCTCACTCATGAATGTAAGCTAAATATGTAAATTAGGGTTTGACTGATATGGGTTTTTGACAGGATGATACTTATACCGATATTCTTTAAGACTGAATAGTTGATATTTTGTGCTGATATTCAATACCTTCAAATTTGTCAATTTCCATGCCAAAAACGTCCAAGTGTTTCTCCCCCATATCAATATTGGACAACATGACTGGACAACATCTGATATTTAATAAAAGGCCAATATCAGCCCGATATATCAGTCTAACCCTAATTGCAGTGCACACCCTGATGGGAAATCTACACATTTTAAGTTCAATTGAGTTAATTACATGACAAATAAATTGTGTTCCAGTTATGTACTCTATCCCATAGGAATGTCTCTGCCAAAAGATGATATTTACAATATACTGTACTGATATACTAACATTTTGAGTCCAGTAAATATACAGTGCATTTCTATCCTATGGGCATGCAGTTCATGACCCAACTACCAAAACTTAAAGTGATGGAATTAATAGTAAATTTAAAATCTCCAACAGGATGAATTCCAGTTAATTTCAAATACAATTTAATTTAAAAAGTGTAAAATTCACAACGGTGGGTTTCATGTTGGGTTTTTTGGATCACAGTATCGCCCCAAACGGGCTGTGAAAGTTTATTTTGTCCTAAGAAAAGTGTCTGCTGAAGAAATCACTTCCAGACAAAAGAGCGGACTCAGTGGATCCCGTCCCCTCTCTCCCCTTCTCCTATTGGTGGAACCAGCTGTCAGTCAGGCAGAACCCTGTGAGACTGAGGATCACTTTAATAAAAGATAGTGTGTGTACAGAAGCAACGTGTCTGTCTTCATCCTGCGGACGCTCTGTAGGACCAAGAAGTGCTCAAATGAAGGGAATAAATAGTCTAACATCACTTCGTACCAGTCATGGATATTTCAATGTTAAGTTTCTAAACAGCCAGCAGCAGCACCGCCTCCCTGTGGCCAGATGGAGAACTGCAGGTGGAGAACAAGAAGAAGTCTGCTGATCAGAGAGAAAGAGGATTTGTCCCTCAGTCAGCAGGCTGGAGTCCAGCTGGCAGGACAGAACAAGGATAAATCTGAGGGAGGAGAAACCACCCGAACCTTCTGTCTCACACACTTTTCTTTATACCTCTATCTTTGTGGAGAAACCTTCAGCTCTCATGCTCCTTTGTTATGGAGAGCCAGGGTCACATACAGTCACACACTTTCTCAGTTTAAAGATCAGCTAAACCCCAAACCCAAATCTGTGTAAAGTTTGACATTTAAAGGTTAAAAAAAACATGCTACTGAAGTCGGCTAACTGCTATTGGCTGATCTTTAGACCCAGGTGATGTCAGCACCTGTTGTACTCTATAGGTGACATCACCTGGCACCAAAGACCAGCCAATAGCAGATAGCCAACTTTAGTAGCATGCTTTTTCACCTTCAGATGTCAGGCTTTACACAGATTTGGGTTTGGGATTAGTTGCTCTTTAATGTCGGTCACTGATCAGTTGGGGTTCAGTTCCTTGTTAAACAACTCAAGTTATCTGGGGAAAGATGTTTGTAGGAAAGACAAATTCCTAAACTAGTCTAATGTCCAATCTGCCAGTATACCGGTGGACAACTTTCCCCAAAGCTGATCCCCACATCTGATTTCACTGATCAGCTCCTCCTCTCTGTTGAAGGTCTTCATCAGTGATTCAGCATCAGTCAGTCAGCTGGTAAAGAATGAAAAGCTGCAGTCTTCCATGACACAGAACCACTGGCTTAAAGCTGCTAAACCACCTAAAACTATTTAAATAGTCTGTTTTTTAGTGTCTTTTCTCATGTAATTAACTAAATTCAACATGTTTAAAATGTGTATTTCCCAGCAGGGCCTGCATTGTAGTTCGGGGTGAGACTGATATGTCAGTTTGCTGATATTGAGCTTTTATTAAATATCAGATATCAGTCAGTCTAAATATCAGATATCAGTCAGTCTAAAGATCAGATATCAGTTAGTTTAAAGATCAGATATCAGTCAGTTTAAATATCAGATATCAGTCAGTTTAAATATCAGATATCAGTCATGTTGTGAGACCACAGCTACAGAAAAACAGTCTAGAAAACCTGACATGAAATTATTTTCTGTGCACGTTTTATTTAACCATTTAATTGTTCTGTTGTGTTTTTTGTTGCTGCTAGTCCCTGCTGCTTTTAAGTGCAATCTAACCTTATCTTATCTTAAAATAATTTCATCAGTCTGGTTTCAGTGGAGAGTTTTAGTGTCCCATGATGGTCTCAGTGCTGTTTCAGAGGCTTTTCCACCCTGACAAGAAGAAAATCCAGGAGGAAACACTGAATATTTGGCATGAAAATTGACAAATTTCAAAGTATTGAATATTGACTATCGGCAACTTCTAAAAATATCTGTATCAATATCTTCCTGTCAAGAACCCATATCGGTCAAAACCTATAGGGTAAAGACTTATGCAGACTTATTACTGACACACACACACACACACACACACAAAAATGCCAAAAACAAGTCAGTTGTGATTGAAACTGTAAATTATCATCTTTTTATTTCACATATTTTCACATTATTTTCAATGACAAGCGTTCTGTTTTTTTGTGGGTTTTTTTGTTTTTTTCTTTCTTCTTTTTCAACACAGCTACTCTAATGGACATTCAGTAGGAACCAAAGGAACATAGGGGGGTTTCAGGGGTTTCGGGGGTTTCGGGGGGGGGACTTCAAGCATGAAGGACCGGGACAAACCATAAGCAATCATCAGAATCACATCAGGAAGAAGGGAAAAACTGAGAAACCACAAGAAGAAGAAGAAGAAGAAGAAGAAGAAGAAGAAGAAGAGGGAGACGAAAAGAGGAGGATGGAAGTGGGGAGAGTGCAGTTATTTTTGTGTCTAGGGTGAGTGAGCGCAAGACTGTGCAACACAACGTGTGTGTGTGTGTGTGTGTGTGTGTGTGTGTGTGTTCTGTCATGGTCAGTCCCTGAAAATGTCTGTTTTCTGTTTGGTTCGTTTTTGTTTTTTTCATTCTGTCAACGCGTCTTCCTCTCTTTTGCGTTGTATATTTTATATTTTAATCTACATTATTTACTTTTTTCAGCTCTTCCAGTTGCATTGCTTCAGTCTGCATTATGCTATAATATCTCTACATATCTCTTTTGTTATAATAATAATAATAATCTTTCTTTATGCAGGTCAGTCTGTGTTACTCTTACCTGGCTGTATATGATCTATTCCTTTAAAACTACAGTAACAGTGCAAGCTGGCTTATATTTCTATTCTGAGTTTTTTATTTTGATGCCCTATTTGTGCGCGTGTTGCATCTGCATATTGTGTGCTGCGCACGCGCGTGTGTGTGTGTGTGTGTGTGTAGGGGTGTGTGTGTGTATGCGTACAGCATCATCTCCCTACTATAAGTCCAGTGCATAATTTATTTTTGTCTTTTTGCTTGGGTCTTTTGCTTGTGTGTTTTCATGACTGTGTGTGTGTGTCGTCTTTGTACATCATCTGTCTGTCTGTCTGTCTGTCGTTCTGTCTGTCGTTCTGTCTGTCTGTCTCACAGGGCGCTGGGGTTTCTGAAGTTATGGCCTGCGAAGCGAGCTTGTCGCCCAACTCCTCCTCAATCCTGGAGAGAGAGAGAGGAGAGAGAGAGAGGGAGAGAGAGAGAGAGAGAGGGAGAGAGAGAGAGAGAGGGAGAGAGAGAGAGAGAGAGAGAGGGGGAGAGAGAGAGAGAGAGAGGAGAGAGGGAGAGAGAGAGAGAGAGAGAGGGGAGAGAGAGAGAGGGAGACGAGAGAGGGAGAGAGAGAGAGAGAGAGAGAGAGGGAGAGAGAGAGAGAGAGAGAGAGAGAAATCGTTTAAATCTGGACTAGGCTTTTTTAATGTGAAAATCCATCCGTCTTATCAGTCTAAATCACAAAATATAGTTGCAACAGAGAAGTGCGTCCCATCCCCGTCCCTGTTTTACATTTTTATTGCATGTTACATGCTGTCCAGCTCTATAATACATAATTATTTTAAAATAAAGTACTTTAAAACGGAATTGCCATCGCTGCCACTGTGCAGCAACTTTACAAACATGGAACCCAAATAGCTGTGAGTCTGTGCACGTGAGTGTGCACGCTTCACTGTGCTGATTAGTGTTTATTACTGGCTAATGCCCTTGTAAGTCTGCCCCCCCCCCCCCCCCCCCCCCCCCACTCCTGAGGAGTCCGATGGATTACATGTTGAGCCGCTCCCAGCTCCCAGCTCCCAGCTCCCAGCTCCCAGCTCCCAGCATGCTCCTCTCCTGCTGACTGGCTGGGAAACATGAGGTGACATGGTGTCCGTGGAGTCAGGTGTCGCGTCGCTTCGCTCTGTGACACCGAGCTGAGACACCGACACCTGAGAGGCCGTTTACTGCAGGCTGACGGCCATGAGGCAAATATAAAGCCTTAGAAAATGTCATATAGTAACGAGGTGAAAGTAACGCAAAAAATGACAGAGAACAGAACAGATGTGCAAACTGATAAACCGCTGAACTGCTGAGAAATGTTCTGTAGTCTGCTGGCAAGTTCAGGAAAAACCACTGACAAGTTCTTTTGTTTTACATGAGATAAAAAGTTGACGTGTTTTGATTCCTTCTTCTTCTTCTTGCTTGTAAAATAAAGGAACTTTTTCTAGAGACTTGGTATGTGAACGTACGTTTAACAAAATGATAGAAATGTGGCGTAGCAATAGGAGAGGAGAAGAGTGATAATGTGTTTTAATGAGTCTGGATCGTCGCCGGAGAGACAAAAGTTTCTAAGTTTGGACCCCGGGCTTTAAAGTTTATTTCACTGCTTGGTCTGAGGGGTGAGAGAGAGAGAGAGAGAGAGAGAGAGAGAGAGAGAGAGAGATTACACTTCCACCACTGACCTCATGAGCTGGTTGTACTTGGCCAGCCTCTCAGATCTGCAGGGGGCGCCGGTCTTAATCTGAGAGAGAGAGAGAGAGAGAGAGAGAGAGAGAGAGAGAAGGAGAGAGAGAGAAGGAGAGAGAGAGAAGGAGAGAGAGAGAGGTCACATGACAAAAATCTGACATGAGATTCTTAAAGGAGTTTCTGAAAATATGAGCAGGGAAAAAAATGCCATGATTTTCCAGGTCATCCATGAGCAATATGAATCCTTGACACTTTGACTGTATGTGGATGTGTGTAAATGAGCGTGTGTGTGTGTGTGTGTGTGTGTGTGTGTGTGCTGTGTGTGTGTACCTGTCCGGTGCAGAGTCCCACCACCAGGTCGGCGATGAAGGTGTCCTCCGTCTCTCCTGAGCGATGGCTGACCATCACACCCCAACCGTTAGCCTGAGCCAGCTTACATCTGAGAGAGAGAGAGAGAGAGAGAGAGGGGGGGAGAGAGATGGAGAGAGAGAGACAGAGAGAGGGAGGAAGAGAGAGAGAGAGAGACAGAGAGAGAGAGAGAGAGGGGTGAGAGAGAGAGAGAGAGGAGAGAGGAGAGAGAGAGAGGGAGAGCGAGAGGGAGAAAGAGAGAGAGGAGGAGAGAGAGAGAGAGAGAGAAAGAGAGAGAGAGAGATAATAACATCAATAATTTAACACTCTGAAAGGGTCTATTCTTCAGAATGAGTATTTTTAATTGTGATACTTCAGTACATTTTACTGATAATACTTCTAAACTTTTACTTAAGCAAATTTTTTCAGAAGAATTCAGAACTTTTACTTTTAATGAATTATTACTTAAGTGAAGATTTGAGTATTTTTTCCACCCACCACGGCCTGGTGAGTCCTGTTTGTGTTTCTGTTTAATGAGCATCGCTGGGAGACACAACATCACCTTTACTGTCATCAACTGTGTTTCTATCATTTAATCTGCCCCCCCCCCCCCCCCCCACACACACACACACACACACACCCACACCACCCCCACCAGCCCATCCCCGCCCCCTAGTCCACCTACTGCATCATGATTGATAGCTACATAAACCTGAGTGACATAATGTTACGTCTGAGATTGATCACACACACACACACACACACACACACACACACACACACACCAAATTGTAAGTATTAGATAAAGACATAGATCCTGTGCATGCTGGCCTCAGTTGGCAGTGCTGAAACATTTGATTGACAGCTCATCTCCATTTAAAAAAGCGGCGGTTCATTCATCTTTCATGGCGGTCTGTTTCCAGCCGCGTCTGGCACAAGGTCAACATGGCTGACAGGCAGACGGATGATTGACAGGTAACTGCCGATGTGACCGACAACGCGGCGGCTGCCATGTGTGTGTGTGTGTGTGTGTGTGTGTGTGTGTGTGTGTGTTTCCAAATGTTCGTCACACTGGTCTGATTGACAAGGAGGGCAGCTGGTCCCGTTCCTCCCCGCGGGCCGCTCTGTCGTCTCGGCCCAGATGGATGACCTTGTTCGGGGCGGCCATATTGTTTTTCTCCTCTTTTTGAGCGGAGAAAGACAGGAAATCTGCCAAGCCTGTGATCGCCTGTCTAGTGAGACCAGACACAGTATTATATATATAGAGACACCTGTCCAGTTTCGAACGGGGAAATCTGTAACGCTAAAGATGGCGGCTTCGATAACGTAAGACGAAAGTGGCAATCGACACGAGCAATAAATGGAGAGGTAAATTTCACGCCTGAATCGCCTGTTTCCTTTCCAACAAAGCAGAACTCTCAGTGAAACGGTTTCTCTCTCAGACA
>NC_136015.1:23931196-23936196 GCF_048128805.1 Centroberyx gerrardi | reverse complement strand
TAATCTCGCTGGTTTCAATAAATTTCACTTGATTCATGCCAATATGACGTCTTGCAAGAAATCATCATAAAACAAATGAAGAAAATCTGGAAACAAGAAACTTTCTCCAAGACAATTTCAGTTTTACCAAGTAAATGTCCTGAAACAAGTTACATTCTCCTGAAAAAAAAATGTCAAATTTGTTGAAACCAGTAAAATTATCTGCCAGTTTCAAAATAAGCTTGATAAGTTTGGAGAAAAATTAGAATAACTTAACAAGTTTGTCAGCTTTTGCAGTGTTTTTCCAGTCCAGTGGACATACAGTGATCCGTCTGATGGAGAGTGATGTAAAAACCCACATGGATTCAGATCTGACAGTTCAGACTGCAGGAGCAGATCTGAATCAGATTTAGGATCCTATATGAATCTGGTCCAAATCAGACATGAAAAGATCAGATGTTTTTTCTGTTCCCACTGCAGTAAAAACACCAGATCTGTGTCACATAGGAGGGGAAAAATCTGAATCGGGACACTTTCAGCTGCAGTGTGAACGTAACCTAGACCAGTGGTTCTCAACCTGGGGGTTGCAAGATAATTTCGGGGGGTCACGAGATGAATTATGGGATAATTTGATCATACAAATTCATGATAATGTCTATTTGTTCTGTCTTTTGGCTTTTTCTTGTGAATAGTTTTCAGCCTCTCTGCCTCCTCTGATATCAAATGAAACGACTTGAGAAGGGAAAATCTTTCTCGGGTTGGATTGTGAGTAGGAGTTTAAGTAAGGAGTTTAGGGGATCACAAGCCAAAAAGGTTGAAAACCTCTGACCTAGACAACTGAAAGGATGTTTGGGAAAATAAACAATTTTCTCTCAAAGTCAGAAACCCGATGCTGCCACAGTGACAATGAATCAGAAACCTAATAGTCTCAGTTTGTCTGCTCTCTTCCATCCAGAGGCGTCTCATTTCACTGTCTTGCTGACAGTTATGAAATAGAAAACGTGCCCATGTCCCAAAATCCAGTCTCCCATTGGCTTCTAATGCAGCGGCTCTGGGATTTGTCCATTGATAACATGAGTCACGGCTCTTTTGTTTCTCGCTGTCAGAGACTTCCTCAAGACTGAACTGTCACAGGAATAAAATCGTTGAAATCTGTCTGATATTCGAAGCTCTGTCTCACCCTGACATGACTCCACATAAATGTCCAGAACATTAGGAACGGCTTCCTCGCACCGAGTCGCACCTCCTTTTGCACAATCCACGTCTCAGCTGCTTCAAGGCTTAGAAGTCGTTCTTATAACTCATCTCCTCCTCTTCATCTCCATCTGCCCTTCATAACAGCAGTGGACTGAAGAGGTGAAATCAATAAGAGACCAGAGCTTTCACCTCGATTCAGCTGGTCAGTCTGGTACATCCAACATATGGGACATACCTGATTCTCAACAGACCTTTTTCACAAACATGGCTGACGTACTTCCGCAGGCTATAGATCCGTTCTCACCACAATGTTAAGAAGCCAACTTTCTGTCTGTGATCACTTATTCCGTGTTTCAGTATAGTTTATAACACAATACAGGTGTTGTCACTGACATATCTTTCTGTTTCTGTTGTCAGACGACTGCAACACTATAAAAAACTGATTTGATGGAGGGTCACAAAATGCTAACAGTGCAGAAATGACTGTTAGCCTTGATTAGCCAGTTAGCATTCTGTGACCCTCGATGTCCCTCGTCCTAATAATTTCTTAAAGGACTTGAAGGATTTTTCTGGTGGATGTGTTTTTTTTTATATATATATATTCAGGAAGCATGTGTATGATGGAAATGCACCTAATTCACATTTTATCTTTTGCAACATTTCAAAAGTTTTAAACTGCCAGCAACATTTTTCATAAAAGTCTAAGAATGGACGTTTATTTATGATTGTAATTAGCATCTCTCTATGCCGCAGCACTCTATTGCTGTGTGCTGACTTCCTGCCAGCATGTTTCTACAAGATTAAAAAATATCACATTTAATAGAAACGATTAAAGAGAGGAGAGAAAATGCATCTAGAAACGTAGAAATCCCAACTGTCACAGCACTATAGCATCCATGCTAATCTACAGTATGTCAGAGCTCGTCCCTCTTTTCTCTTCATTGATATTCCAGGCATGCAGCACTGCAACGATATGTAAGAAAAAAAAAAAAAAATGCCTTTTATCCCATCCCAGTCTCCGTTCTGTATGAATACTTTATTGATCCATGAAGAGCTAAATGTGGCTCGCTGTTAGCCTGCAGAGAGCTGTCACTATACAGAGACTGTCCCGTCTGAATACACCTATAGAAATTCACAGTAGGGGAGTGTGACAGGCTATTCTTTTCTTATTGAGTCTCTCTGGTGTGTGTTTGTCAGTGCTACACTATAGAAACATGTCACTATACAGAGGTGAACGTATAGAAGCCACATACATTACGCTAATACTGTATCCATGGGTAAATAGGCCGCGTTTTAGCGTGTACGCTTTTCCGTAAATCTATATTTCCTCATTTTGTCCCCTCTATGCCTCAATACAATCATTTTAACCATGCTGAATTGATAGTATGTTTACTATCCACACTATACTAACTATACTGAGAGTTATGGGTTATATACACACCGTTTACCATACACATAGAGAAATGGAGTATAGAGGCTTTGCAGTTTTGTCCCAAATCTCCCTTAGCAACCACGGCTGACGCCATCATGGAGGTCCAATGGAGAACTGGCTGTGTACAAATAACGGCTAAAAATATACCAGCTGTGTGGTGTGGATGTAGGACGATTCAATGACGTTAAAAGTGAAAGTGAAGTCTGTAAGGTAGGTTTTTTCCCTTCAAATTGCTGTTGCAAAGACACTGATGTTAATGTGAACATGCTAACGCTAGCTGCTACTAGATACGTTAGCTAGTGTGCTAATCAGACGTGTTAACAACAAGACAGTGATGGTTAGCTGACCAGATACTAAATCAATCAGATGGATCAGTGATGAAATGATCAGTTCCCAGTCAAAAACAGCATAGAAATTAATCGTCTGTTCAATTCTGTTGAGACAAACAAGTCGTACGTTTAGAAACGCAGCTATTCACAACCACTGTTGCCCTGTAGACCTCCAATATGGCCGCCTGAGGCTGCGTTACGTCACCTGAAAGTGCTCTGGGTGTGTGGATTATCACTATAGTCTTTTTTTATTTCTTGTCTCTCTTTAGTTTATTATCCTCAAGTGCAATGCTACACACACACTTCACACAGAGGAACAGAGCGCAGTTAGTCTTCAAAGTCTTCACTTTCTTTACAGACTATTTTCTTTTCAGGAGATTCTTGGAGGCTTTCCTTTCCATTTTGCTTCCTGAATATATAACGATATCGTTATATAACTCTTTTGACCTTAAGATGACTCATAGTGTTAATAGTAGGCCTTAATGTGCTTCAATTAAATGTCAGCAATCATTTTGGCAGAGTATGTGTCATCTTTTTTTCAAAATGGTGGATATCAAACTCTTCATATACTCTAAATTCTTCCTTTTCTTTATCTCTTTTTACCATGTTTCTCAATGTTTTTAACCTTTTATAATCCTTAACATACAGTAACTGTCATACAGAAACATCTGAAGTCTGGTGTAAGATCTCTTTTTCTGTGTAATCTATTCTTCCCTGGTCTTATTCCGTTTCTTTCTTTCTCTGAGATGTTTTTGTGTGACAGTGCAACACTTTCAAACCGGTAAAATTCAATGAAAAAAAAAAACAGATTTGCTGCCAGACAGAAGTAAGGAAGATCTACATATTTATACTGTGCACACAGAGAACGATGTACCGACAGTATTCTTCCTCTATGGTCTTTTCTTCTCCAGTTTTCTTCTTCTCTGTGATGTTTGTTTCTCAACACAATCTCTTAACCTTGTAAAATCCAAAAGGAGGGAGGAGGGACTAAGGCTTGCTTTCATAATAGAAAACCATATGTCATTATGTGAAATTAAGCATAAATTCACATGTCGGCTATGTAGGGACAAGCAGGATAGTGTGAAAACTTTATGACTTTATGGTTTTAACGGTTTTAACGAGGGTTTGACTGATATGAGCTTTCAAAGACCGATACAATCTTTAAATTTCACCACTTTCATGCCCAAAAATTTGCAAGCATCTAGTGTTTCCAACCTGAGTTTTCTTCTCATCAGGGTGGAAAAGCCTCTGAAACAGCATTCAGAGCATCATGGGACACTAAAACTCTCCACTGAAACCCAGACTGATGAAACTCTTCTAGTGTCAGCAGCTCTTTAAAGCAGAGAGACACCACACCTATTGAATGATAGAGCAAAGTCAGGGATACATTGCTGCCTTTAAATGAAGAATTAATTCACAAAAAAAAACATTATTGAACAAGTAAATAAATACAAATAATAATAATAATAAAAGGTGCAAAGAAAATACATTTCATTGCAGGTTTTATAGTTTGTTTTTCTGTATCTGTGGTCAGGAGGAACCTCACTGACTGGCCGATATCTGATATTTAATAAAATATCGGCCCGATATCTCGGTCTAACCCTAGTTTTTACCTTGAAAAATCTATAGTACAGAGGTGTGTGGACTCTCTCTCTCTCTATACTCTCTATTCTTTTATTCCAACCTTTTTTTTAAACCTACTTGAAGACACTTAACGCTACACATTTTCCTCTCTTTACTATTTCCCCTTTCACCTCTCTCTCCTCTCTCTACAGTATATTCCCCTGTGTGTTGCTTGTAAAATCACATTATTCATCCTCTCTTCTTCTTCTTCTTCTTCTTCTCCTCTCGGCTCTGACTTCTTTGCTCAGCACTTCTCTATCGCCACAGGGAGTATTTACATCTATTTCTGAACCTTGTGCTCCTCGCTGGTCGGTCGATTACAGTGTTGGTGGTCTACGAATTTACGCTTATTCAGTTGTTACACTCACTGTAAGCTGCTGTGGATAAAAGCGTCAGCGAAATTGCGTAAAATGTAAAATGGTCCTCGCTGTAGTAAAAAA
>NC_136015.1:23923696-23926196 GCF_048128805.1 Centroberyx gerrardi | reverse complement strand
CCTAGCAACAAGCCACATTTGTCGCTGCATTGACACACTTCCATGTTTTTTTATTTTTTTAACACAAAATTCCCATGTTTCCTACTCTTGACGTGAACGTTTTTTTCCCATTTGGAAGTTAGTAATTACGATAACTCCCATGTGACATGAACGCAGCATAAGCGCTCAGTGCTGTGGTGTTTCTGCACTGCACTTCCCACAGATCACCTGTCACTCAAACAGTGTGGGCGGAGCTTGGATTTTCTGTTGCTGCAGTTTGAGTTTCTCTTTTCTCTGTCTGTTAATCCATGGTGGCTATCACTGCTCATGCTCGCAGCGATAGCCGGTAGCGGCTGCCAGTCGTCCCTGCAATCGATAAGAACAGCGATGACGCTGCAAAAAGGCCACGCCTACAAAGTGCGGTACAAGTGAAAAACCCTTTTCAATTTCTGTGAGCAAAACAATAAATCGACATTTTCTGCAGTTGCTTTTTCTGTTTTCTTTCTGTCTTCTAATTTATGTGAAACAAACAACAGCAAGATCATTAAAATGCTAACATGACTCCTCTCTTCTCCCGAAGTTTGCTAGCTTGTTAGCATTTTGTGACTTCCAGTTAATTAAATTATAATGATCATGCAGGTGTTTGACAGACGTGAAAAGATTATGGATGATTAACAACACCACATACATTTCACATAAATAATTAGAACACATGCAAAGCGATCACAGAAAATGATTTGAAACGTGACGCCAATTTGTTAATGTCTCAAAATGAACGTGGCGATAATTTATTGATGATACAATGCTGCATGTAGCACCTTTAAAACAACATTCAGACTATACAACACACAGCAGCTGCACCAGGTGAGTCAGTGCTGTGTTAACTCATGTCTCTGCACCAGCGGCACCAAGATGAAATCCTGCATGTTTATTCTACTTGGATATGAAGCTGATTGTGTTTCAGTTTGTTTTCTCCTGGTTTCAGCTGTGTGTGTGCAGCAGGATCGTGCCACGCTGCGTCCTTGCTGTTCTAAAAACAGTCAGACTGGTGAACTTGTTAATGCCGACTGGAGGGGCAGCGAGGAGGTGACAGTGATACACACTGACAAGGCACCGGGATGAGGCCTGTGTGTGTGTGTGTGTGTGTGTGTGTATACATGCACACGTGTGTGATGAAGTGTGCATGCATGTTCCTTTCTGCGTGTCTCTGTATGGTTGTGTATGCATGCACTTACGTGTTAGTGTGTCTGTTTCTGTGTGTGCATGCATGTGTTATATCCTGTGTGTGTGTGTGTGTGTGTGTGTGTGTGTGCGTACAGGCACAAAAGTGTACCTGTGCGTGCGTTTCTGGGTGCGATTATGTGTGTGTGTGCCTTTCTGTGTGTGTGTATGTATGTGTGAGTGTAAGTGTGTGAGATAATCTATAATTAAATTCCTGAGTTTAATGGGATTATCTTTGGGAGACAACCAACACAACGTCCTTGACATCCATCCCCCCCCCCCCCCCCCCCCCCCAACACAACGTCCTTGACATCCATCCCCCCCCCCCCCCCCCCCCCCCCCGTTAGCCACGGGTGAACGACTGATAGAGACACACAGAGAGAGAGAGAGCGAGAGAAAGAGAGAGAGACAGAGAGAGAGAGGAGAAAATATAGAAACCAGGAGAGAGAGAGAGAGCAAGAAAGAGAAAGGAAAAAGAGTGAGAGAGGAGATCAAAGTAGAAAAGAGATATTAATGAAGTGAGAGAGAGAGAGAGAGAGAGAGAGAGAGAGAGAGAAGCAATATAGGGGGAAAGGGTAGCCGAGGGTTGCCTCGCATTGTAATTATCTCATTTTCTGCTGCGTTACCGCTGAAGGTCGGCCGGCCTTTCCCTCAGCGAGCTTCCCTCTCCACCTCCAGCACTTCACTGCCGACCAAAACAAACCCAAATTTAGCCTCTTAAAGTGGTAATCCATGAAATCTGTGTTTGACTTTATTCAGTCTCCATCTTTGTTGCTCAGGCTCATCGCTGCGGTGTTTCTGCTCTCTGCACTTCCCAGAGATCACCTGTCAATCAAACAGTGTGGGCGGAGCTTGGATTTTCTGTTGAAGTTTGAGTTTCTGTGGGCTGTAGGGAAGTTACTCTCGAAGCAGTACTCGCGATACTATCTTGATCTTCCAAAGCTATAGAGATAGGCCTACCCAAAAAAGCTGATGAAAGTGATCCATTCAGTAACGTTCTCAGTAAAAGTGAATAGTGTGATAAGGTTGATTTGGTTACTGTGACACAGTAAACTGTCTTGTCTTTAGTCCTAGTCTCTACTCCAAAACACTCTGAGTTGTAGCTTGAGAAGAGTCAGCTCAGTTAACCTGAACAAACTGTTAGCTAGCTAACTAGCCAGCAAACACACTGATGTTAATGTGAACACACTAACGCTAGCTGCTACTAGATACGTTAGCTAGTGTGCTAATCAGATGTGTTAACAACAAGACAGTGATGTTAGCTGACCAGATACTATGGTTAGCTTAGCTTAACATTATC
>NC_136015.1:23916196-23918696 GCF_048128805.1 Centroberyx gerrardi | reverse complement strand
CTGAGCAGGGTGTTTATATGCAGGCTGCACATTAGAAACACACAGGCCAAGTCAAACATTGTCAGAACCGGGTGGATTGTTTTTTGTCTACAGGCTGAATTGTCTGGTAAATCCCAAATTTAACCCTTTTACAAGCCACTGTGTGTTTAGAATAGAATAAGACTTCCAAACTGTCTGGTAGAGATAGTTTACTATTATTTATCTGATGTTAATTCATTTTGTTGACTTTCTACCTGGAGACTACAGCCTTAGATGTGACGCTTAGACCTGCAGGTGTGTGAAGTTTCAAATGGATTGAGACCAGTTAGGTCATACTTTTCATCTGAAATGATTTGAATAAAGGATTATTAGACTGCATGTGAAGGAAGCCGATACTGCCAGCTGCTTGCACTGACAAACTGGATTTTGGATCTTATGCTGGCCTTGATGTGTGGACAGTTGGTGTACATTGAAACAGCATAGAGGTAAAACTAAGTGAAATGTGGCTTGGAGAAACTACACAACACTGGGGAAACTATTTGACCTAGAAACAGTAAAGAGGATTTTGTAGAGACAAACACTGACCTGGACACAGTGTGATAAAGTGATGGAGGTATAATCAAGTGCTAAGAGAAAACCTAAGCACACTTAGAGTCATGCAGTTTAATAATAACACATTTTTAACTCTATATTTTTATATTCAATATAGAAATGTTTTGAATATAAAACTTGCATGGCTCAATGTGTGGAGAAGTTGACTCTCTTCAGCTAAAAAGAAGTTTTAACAAAAAGCTTTTCAGTTAAAAAGTTTGGAAATCTTTTCAGTTGTCCTGTAAATAACGCAGGATCTCCTTCTCTCTCCTCTCTCTCTCTCTCTCTCTCTCCCTCTCTCTCTCTCTCTCTCTCCCCTTGTGTCTCGCCCTCCTCCGCCCGTCCTCAGATGCAGACTATAAAGTGTGTGGTGGTGGGTGACGGTGCTGTGGGGAAAACCTGCCTGCTCATCTCCTACACCACCAACAAGTTTCCCTCTGAGTACGTCCCCACGGTGAGTTCTGCTCAGCACAACTACATTCAACAACATGCCACTCATTTATTTGCTACAGCAACTGATCATAAAAGTAATAATAATCTGCAACATTTTCATATAAATAAGTCTCAGTCTTGCTGTAACACAGTGATTCAACCTGTAGACGGTTTCATCTGAGTGCTTTCGTGTTGCTAGGAGACGAGTGAAAACATCCGGCCGGCTGTTTACTGTAGGAAGTGGCAAGCTGTTTTCAAGTTGAAAACAACTTCAGATTGTGGAGATGATGAGTAAAAAGATCCTGTGGCTCGTGTCGTGGTGTGTTCAGGTGTTCCCTAAGGATCGGGAAAAATTCTCCAAAAAAAATAATGGACTGAAGAGGGATGGGAGAACACACACCCACATATTTGCACTTTGTAAAAGTAAAAGTTACAAAACCAGGCAGGTTCATACAGTGAAGTTCACAACCTGCCTAAATAGCTAGCTACATAAGCTACTTCAACCAATTTAGGAGTCGTGGCAGCAGCAGAACTACTGTAACACTACGCTGAATCATTACTCTCAGTACAAAACATGCCAAAACATCATCACAGAATCAAACTATTCTAACAACACAGAGGTTATAGATAGTTCGATACTAAGGTGAGAAAACCCAATTTTTCTTCATATGGCTTCCTCTCCAGATCTGGGACAGAGGAGTGGTACCTGGACATTTTACCTGACTAACTAACGACTGTCTTGCTCTAAATGTTACCATCGTCTCTGGGAAACAGACTGGAAGTTTGCATAGGTTGTAAAGTTCAGCAAAGCTGTGTGATTGTTGACAACTTGAAACGGTCTTTTTTCCCCAGTTCTTGAAAGCTTTTACATTTGCTTTGCTGAACGCCACAGAAATGACCGCTTAACAAATTTAAAAAAACTGTAAGCATATAGCTGTTTACCAAGACAATTTCTAATGTGACTTGTGTTCATTAAGTTGATAACCAGTTACCAGCATCAGACATGTGGTGGAAGCTGTTATCCAAAGTGTGTTACAGTACCAGACAGTACTTTTTCACAATGGCTGGACTTTTAAACACTTTCAACTTTCAGATGCTCCTATTGCACACTATACCACCATAACCCCAACACATATGGTACTCTGTGCAGGTTAAAACAGATGCTAACTTCTTGTGTGTGTGTGTGTGTGTGTGTGTGTGTGCATGTACCTGCAGGTTAAAGTGACCCATCATACATCATTACTGTTCCTCTAAGTTCATCTCCCTAGATTTCCTGTCTTAGTCATTCCCAGTAAGAAATATTGTGTCATACCTTGTGTGTGTGTGTGTGTGTGTGTGTGTGTGTGTGTGTGTGTGTGTGTGTGTGTGTGTGTGTATGTGTGTGCGCGCATGTACCTGCAGGTTGCATGACTGTTTCTCTAAGTCCATCTCCCTGGATTTCCTGTTTTATTAATTCCCAGTAAGAAATAATGTGTCATACTGTGTGTACACCGTGTGT
>NC_136015.1:23911196-23913696 GCF_048128805.1 Centroberyx gerrardi | reverse complement strand
ATCTTAGGGAGCTTTCACCCTAAGTCCGTTTAGTCCGTTTGAATCGAACCTCGGAGCGTTTACCCCCTTGGTTTGGATTGATCCACGATGTAAGATATACAGGCAGAAAGTGCAAGAGTCTTGTTGTATTTTTGTATGTTTGTTGTATTTTTACCCGCCGACTGTCTGACCAATAATCAACCAACGACATTTCCAACCTCACGGCTTTGTTTACAAGTTCTGGACGTTTGATTTTTGCCTTGCCAGACCAGTTGAAAAAAACAAATCAGTGTATCATTCTTGCAGAAGGTCCGAACCAAGAAAGCGGAAAGCGCCCTTACACTCCGATTTGAAATTGTCATGTAAACACCTTTTTATCTGATTATCCTAATCAGAGTAAGATCATAATCAGAGTAAACATAACCTGGTCAACTCACCTACATTTCTGCTCAGGCTTTCTATTTATTGAGGCATGTAAACACCTTAGTCAGACTTCTTTTGTGTTGTTTTTTTTTTCAAACTGCGCAGGTCAAAGGTCAAATTAAAGAAAAGAAGAGGGCAGGAGAATTCAGTAGCTCGCTGCAGTGACGGCTTCGTCTGCTGAGGAATAATAAAACTATGTTGTTGTAGTGTGAATGACTGAGCAACAGAGTATAGTTATAGTTTATAGTTATCGTTCTAGATGTGAATGCACCTTAAGATTATTAGTTAAAGAGGCGAAGTATTAGATACATGATTCTACGGTAGTTGTTCGGGACGGGACGATACGCTTAAGGGGTAAGGGGGGTTCACGATTCAGTACAACCAAGATACGATGGAATAAATAAAAACTGCACAGTCAACAAAGAATGATTGCAGAATTCTGTTTATTTCTGAGACACAAATCCAGCGATGCCATTGGCTGCTAGAATGTAAACAATTTAAAAATGTCATTACAAAGTGACAATAGTATAATTTGGATGGAGAGCTTGTGAAACTGTGATGGTCAAGAGTCTCATGTGTGATTACTACAGCAGAATAACATGGAGCTGATATCACCATTCATGTTCCTGACGCACCATATGAATTGTCCCGTTTTTGTATTGCGATATATTGAATTTCAGTATACCGTCCCATCTCTAGTAGTTGTACTGAGATTAAGTATGAGACTGGGATTTGGCCAGATGTTAGGTCCAGTCAGGCTGCATCTCCACTGCAGCTGAAGCCCAGTTTTGATTTATTTGTTCCCCTCTACTTGCCCAATAACAAGCCCAGTATAGTAAGGACACCTAAACCCCTGTGAGCGTGTCCCAACCCGCTCCAAGGACAGCTTCTGGGAACTAGCTGACATTCCCCGAATTCTGTGATGCAACCCAGCAGGGAGTTTCTCGCAGTAAGTCACTGTGGTTTTGTGTCTGTCCTTGTAAAAGATAAAAATAAATATCTCACACACCTGAAGAGGCGGGGAAGGTCGGTTTGACGCCGGTTCGACTCCGGAATGCTGTCAGGAATCTCTCTGTAACACAAGTTCATTTACATCTTCAACATACTGAGCTGTCAGTCTCATCAAGAGTGACTTGTAATTGATGCAACAGCAGGATAAGCTTCAATTATAGGATCCCTAACATTGTAATAGCAACCAACAGTCAGGACAGTGCAGGTAGGGCCGGGCGATAGTTCAATATTATGGTTTATCGTCTTTCAGTGGAATCATATGGTGATGATGTGGTGATTTTGGGGACATCGTGACGCATAATTCTGCTGTCTGACCTGATGATAACAAGGACATTTTATTTAAAAACTCTGACAAAATGAGGTATGAAGCGTTTTAAGGAATATTATTTGAAAATTTCAGTTTTGTTTACCATTCGGTTCAGTGGGATTAACACTAATTTGATTATTTAACATGTGATTTTGCATGTGTGAGCCAAATCGTGATGTCTGTTGATGTCGAAAAAAATCCTTGTGATCATGGTGATGTAGATTGGGTGAAATCTGACTCCGGCGGCTGGTGTCAGCTTTCAGGGATTCACTTCACTTCTAAATTGACTTTAAAACACTTCTTGACTATGAGCCACTTCTTACTACAAACCAGCCCCCATCTGGACGTCCTGTGCTGGTCTGAATCACCTAATTGGTTGGTAAAAAATAGTTACAGTGGTTGAAGTTTGGTTTCCCAACCGCTGCTGTGGCCTGTTGACAAAAACATTTGGTCATGGAAAGAGCAAACAAACAACAAAGGTCTTTCTGACCATAATCAATGGAGGGGCTGGAATGATGTGAAACCTGTTGCACATCTGTTGGAGACACACACACACACACACACACACACACAGACACACACACACACACACACACACACACACACACACACACAGACAGTCTGTCTCCTGTCTCTCCATAAAGATGAAGAGATGTATACTTCCTGTTTTGCTTAGAAGAACTTTTCACATCATATGTCCTAATCTAATTTTTACTTCCTATTTTCCCCTTCCTTCCCCTTCCTTCCTTCTCTCTCTCTCTCTTCTCTCTCTCTCTCTCT